>NC_133127.1:4410777-4648245 GCF_048418815.1 Hemitrygon akajei | reverse complement strand
AAGGAGGCAGAGACTCTGTCTGCGACTGCCAAGTTAGCAGACGAGTATGCCTTAACTCACAAGATAAAATTTCCCCCAAATAAGAGCTGCCAGAGAGGCAGTAGGGACAGTAGAGAAAGCCCACCGGTGAAGTCAGAGAATAAGCCGGGGACTAATGGAAAGGGTGAGGAGGAGGAAAATCAGACTGGAAGGAAGTTTCCTAGTTTTAAGTGTTATAATTGTGGGAAAGCTGGCCACATCGCATCTAAGTGTCTAGCTCCAAAGAAAGAGAGAGGAAAGGGAAAGGAGCCAAACCGAACTGCCTGCATTAAGCCGGCTGAAATGTCATTACAGGAGGAAGAGCCAAGCCGAGTTCAGGAGGGGATGTGAGAAATTTCTTTCGACCGGGTTGGTATCTGTGAAGGAGAGGTCAACCCCCAGTGCCGGTGAGAATCTGGAGAGACACTGGGGCTCTCCAGTCCCTGATCCTAAGCAGTGTTTTGGACTTTAGTGCTGAGACCGAGACTGGTGACGTGGTGATAGAAGGGGTTGGAAAAGGGACCGAGGCTGTACCGTTGCATAAAATATTTTTGAAGTGTGAGTTGGTATCCAGACCAGTCACGATTGGGGTGCGGTCTGCACTCCCGATACATGATGTGGATGTCTTACTCGGTAATGATCTGGCAGGTGGGGTGTGTATTCAGCAGTGAAGCTGACGAGCAAGCCTGTAAGTGCTGAGGACCCGCCCATAAATTCCAAGGTTTATCCCGCCTGCGCAGTAACCCGCAGCATGTCGAAAAAGGCGGCAGAGACAGGCACAAATTTAACTGAGTCTGGCGTTGATTTAGCTGAGACGTTTTTCCCAGCCTTGCACCAGGAGGGGTTAAAGGATGAGAAGAAAGAGGATAGTGGAGCTAAGGAAAGTAAGGGAGAGGAGGTGGATTTACCATTAGCGAGGAAGGAATTATAAAGGAGCAGAGACGTGATGAGGAGCTGGTGACATTGAAGGAGACAGCTCTCTGAAGCAGGAATTAAGAAGGAACCAGTGGGCTCCTATATGAAGGAGGGGAGTATTAATGAGCAAGTGGAGGCTGACCACCATGCCGGCAGATGAGGACTGGGCGGTGGGTACACCATGTGATGGTTCCGAAGGTTTATAGAGACGAAATTTTGAACCTGGCCCATAAGATACCCCTAGGTGGACATTTTGGAGTGAGGAAAAGAGTAGATAGAGTTATGAGAGACTTTTACTGGCCAAACATGAGGAAGGATATTATCGACAATTGTAGAAGGTGTCACACGTGTCAGGTGGTAGGAAAGCCGAACCAGGCGATCCCTAAGGCACCTCTTCGACCGATACCCACCTTCGGGGAAACTTTTTCCCGAGTCATTGTGGATTTTTGTGGGTCCCCTGCCTAGAACGGCGAGTGGGCGGCAGTTGGTGATGACCATGATGTGTGCTGCCACTAGATACCCGGAGGCTGTGCCCCTGAGGAACATCAAAGCCCCCGCGGGTGGTAAAGGCACTCATAAAATTTTTCACCCACAACACACACAAAATGCTGGTGGAACACAGCAGGCCAGGCAGCATCTATAGGGAGAATCGCTGTTGATGTTTCAGGGCCGAGACTTCATTAGTCCTGACGAAGGGTCTCGGCCCGAAACATCGACAGCGCTTCTCCCTGCAGATGCTGCCTGGCCTGCTGTGTTCCACCAGCATTTTGTGTGTGTTGTTGTTTGAATTTCCAGCATCTGCAGATTTCCTCATGTTAAATTTTTCACCACCATAGGGTTGCCTAGGGAGATTCAGTCGGATCAGGGGAGTACCTTCACAACCCGCACATTCCAGCAGATGATGTCTGAGATGGGAGTTAAACAAATTTTAGCCTCCACATACCACCCGGAGTCTCAAGGGGCATTGGAAAGATTCCACGCGACCTTAAAGACCATGATTAAAACTTACTGTCAGGAAAATACTCCAGACTAGGATGATGCATTGCCACTTCTGCTATTCGGAGTGAGGAACAGGTTCAGGAATCACTGGGGTTCAGCCCATTCGAGCTGGTTTTCAGTCATAGGCCCAGAGGACCTCTGACCTTACTTAAAGAGCAATGGTCGACCCAACAGTGCATGTCAATGTGATTGACTATGTTTTGAAATTCCAAGAGAGGCTTAGCAGGATATGTGATCTTGCCAAGGAAAATCTACGCGACTCCCAAGCTAAAATGAAGCAGTGGTATGATAGACGAGCAGGGGAACAGGTATTTCAATTGGGCGATAAGGTCTTGGTTCTGTTCCCATTAGTGACCAACCCCCTACAGGCGAGCTTCCAAGGTCCGTACAAGGTAATTAAGAAAATAGGCTCTCTGAACTATGTTATCGAAACCCCTGATGGGGGAAGCCGAGCCAGATGGTACACGTTAATATGCTGAAAGCTTATCATGATTCTAAAGCCGCCCCAGTCGGTGCTGTCACAAAAAAAAAATGAGGCTGTAAGGACTGATATGAGGGGCCAGAACATCTTGAAAAGATAAACCTAGTGCCCACCAGACTAGAGAACTCTGTTATTTTGGCCAACTTTGTTGATAAGGTTGGTCATTTGAAGTCTGGACAGAGGGAGCAGCTGACAAAGCTAATTAACCGGCATGCAGATTTATGTCCAAACGTTCTGAGGAGATGCGAGGAAACAACACATGATGTTATTGTTACTTCAGCCCAGCCTATTAAGCAGTCCCCCCTATCGGATGAATTTGGAAAAGAGCAAGCTAGTGGAAAAAGAGATTGAACATATGTTAGCTGCTGGTATTATCCAGGAATCTTCCTCAGACTGGGTATCTCCATGCGTGGTTGTCCCGAAGCCTGATGGTAGTGTAAGGTTCTGTACAGATTACAGGAAGGTGAATGCCATCACAATGACTGATGCCTACCCTATCCCAAGGGTGGATGATTGCATTGATAAAGTGGGTAAGGCGAGATACATCACCAAGATTGACTTGCTAAAGGGATACTGGTGTGTTCCTTTAACTGACAGGGCTCAAGAAATTTCAGCATTTGTCACTCCATCAGGGTTCTATGAGTATAATGTCTTGCCTTTTGGAATGAAAAACGCTCCAGGGACATTTCAAAGAATGATTGACTGAGGGTTAAAGGGTTAAGAGTTAAAGAACACGAGGGCTTACATTGACGATTTAGTGGTTTGGAGTGATACATGGGACGAGCACATTGAGGCTGTGGAGGAACTGTTTAAACGGCTGTCTGAAGCCAAACTCACAGTGAACCTCGCCAAAAGTGAATTCGGCCACGCCACGGTCACATACCTGGGGTATGTGGTAGGACAGGGGCAGCTGGCTCCTGTGCAGGCTAAAGTACAGGCTATTGCTGAAGTTCCCATCCCGACTAATAAGAGAGCTCCTAAACCAGAAGAAGAGGGCCTTTAAAGATGGTGATCGGTTGGAGCTTAAAAGAGTTCAGAAGGAACTCAGAGTACAGATAAGGGGGGCAAAGGAGCAGTATAGGAGGAAGCTAGAACAAAAGCTGCAGAACAAAAGCATGAAGGAGGTGTGGGATGGGATGAAGATCATCACCGGATGTGGTGCAAAGCGGGGGGCAAACATCAGTGGAGATGTGGAGAAAGCAAACCAGCTGAACAACTTCTTCAATAGGTTCGACAGCACAATCTCATCCTCACCACAGAACTCCACACCAGGCTTACTTCCCTCACAGGAAAATAGCCACTCACAGGAGACCTTGCCCACGCCCAGGATTACGGCTGCACAGGTGGAAGGTCAACTGAGGAAGATCTGTACCAGCAAGGCGGCTGGACCGGATGGAGTTTCCCCACGATTACTGAGGGCCTGTGCGACTGAGCTGGGAGAACCACTACAGCGCATCTTCAACATGAGCCTGGAGCAGAGAAGAGTACCCAGACAGTGGAAAACATCCTGTATTGTCCCGGGTACCGAAGAAACCACAACCAAAGGAGTTGAATGACTTCAGACCTGTTGCCTTGACGTCGCACGTGATGAAGACCATGGAGCGGCTGATAATACAGAATCTGAGGCCACAAACCAGGCACGCCCGGGATCCGCTTCAGTTTGCGTATAAGGAGAAGGTGGGAGTGGAGGATGCTATCACGTATTTACTGCACAAATCACTCTCTCACCTAGATGGGGTCAGTTGTGCTGTGAGGATTACATTCCTTGACTTCTCTAGTGCCTTTAACACCATCCAGCCCAAGATCTTAAGGCACAAACTAACGGAGATGGGAGTTGACTCTCACATGGTGGATTAGATAGTGGACTACTTGACAGATAGACCTCAGTATGTGCGGTTGGGAGACTGTAGGTCTGACACGGTGGTCAGCAGCACAGGAGCGCCGCAGGGAACCGTACTCTCTCCGGTCCTGTTCACCCTGTACACATCAGACTTCCAATATAACTCGGAGTCCTGCCATGTGCAGAAGTTCGCTAATGACACGGCCATAGTGGGGTGTGTCAGGAATGGACAGGAGGAGGAGTATAGGAAACTGATACAGGACTTTGTGATATGGTGCAACTCAAACTACCTGCGTCTCAATATCACCAAGACCAAGGAGATGGTGGTGGACTTTAGGAGATCTAGGCCTCATATGGAGCCAGTGATCATTAATGGAGAATGTGTGGAGCATGTTAAGACCTACAAGTATCTGGGAGTACAGTTAGACGAGAAGCTAGACTGGACTGCCAACACAGATGCCTTGTGCAGGAAGGCACAGAGTCGACTGTACTTCCTTAGAAGGTTGGCGTCATTCAATGTCTGCAGTGAGATGCTGAAGATGTTCTATAGGTCAGTTGTTGAGAGCGCCCTCTTCTTTGTGGGGAGGAAGCATTAAGAAGAGGGACGCCTCACGTCTTAATAAGCTGGTAAGGAAGGCGGGCTCTGTCATGGGCAAAGTACTGGAGAGTTTAACATCGGTAGCTGAGCGAAGGGCGCTGAGTAGGCTACGGTCAATTATGGAAAACCCTGAACATCCTCTACATAGCACCATCCAGAGACAGAGAAGCAGTTTCAGCGACAGGTTGCTATCGATGCAATGCTCCTCAGACAGGATGAAGAGGTCAATACTCCCCAATGCCATTAGGCTTTACAATTCAACTGCCAGGACTTGAGAACTTTTTTTTAAAGCTATTATTAATGCTTTTTGAGTTAGTGATTTAGATGCATATCATATTATTACTGAGATAAGTATTGTATGTAATTAGTTTTTGCTACAACAAGTGTATGGGACATTGGAAAAAATGTTGAATTTCCCCATGGGGATGAATAAAGTATCTATCTATCTATCTATCTATCTATCTGAGAAGGTTTCTGGGAATGGTGGGATATTATTGGAAGTTTTGTAAGAATTTTGTGGATATTGCCCTCCCTCTTACAAAGCTCTTGCAAAAGAATGAAAAGTTTGTGTGGAGCAATCCTTGCCAGGAAGCCTTTGAGAGGCTGAAAACTATACTCTTTACCACCCTGTGTTAAAAGCACCTGACTTTTCGAAACCCTTCTCCCTGGCAACTGACACAAGTGATGAGGCTACGGGGGCAGTCCTACTGTAGAGAGCTGAGGATGAAATTCAACACCCAGTGGCTTATTTCTCTAGGAAGTTCAATGTGCACCAGAGAAATTATTCCACTGTGGGAAAGGAATTGCTGTCACTTATTCTGGCATTACAGCATTTTGAAGTTTACATTTGTCCGGCACAGAAACCATTGATAGTTTATACTGATCACAACCCATTGGTACTTTTGACTAACATGAAGGATAAGAATAGACGACTATTAAGTTGGAGTCTGATGTTACAAGAATTTGATATACAGATACAACATGTAAAGGGAACTGACAACGTAATTGCTGATTGTTTATCTAGGTGTTAGATTTGAAAGTATATCTGTGTTACTCTGTTGGCGAATGACTGCGTCTGTATTATATTAGACTCTGTAATGTGCCTTACTATTGAATTCCCCCACCCCAGTAAAAATTCTTTTAAGGGTGGGGGTGTTATGTGTGATGAGAAAACCATGGGGAGATGGGGTCCAGAGTTGACCCCCCCTGAGCTATGCTGCTAACGAGAGAGAGAGATAAAGAGGGGGAGAGGCACCATGCTACACATGCTGATAATGAGAGAGACACAAGGATTTAAAATTATGGCTTCTTCACTGATTGTTGACTTTACTTCCAAGGACTCTGTCTGTTTGTGTGAATCCCTGCTGACACAGCAGAGTGATGCCAGGTGCCTGCTGACACGGCAGAGTGATGCCAGGTGCCTGCTGACACAGCAGAGTGATGCCAGGTACCTGCTGACACAGCAGAGTGACGCCAGGTGCCTGCTGACACGGCAGAGTGATGCCAGGTACCTGCTGACACAGCAGAGTGATGCCAGGTGCCTGCTGAGACAGGAGGGAGTGGCCCAGTTTGATGGACATGGTCAGTTGATGGATGGCTGGTACCCCGGCAGGGGAGATAAAAGATGAGTCTGCTGAGACACAGGCAGAAACGCCACTGGACACTGAACGAGTGTTATTCACCCACTGGAAGGTGGGGGCTTGGAGGATCGATTCGGGGGAATCGGTCAGAGGCTCACAGTGTGTGAAACCAGGCCAGTGGGGGCTTGTGTGTGTGTCCACCCTCGCCTGGGTGACGAGCCCACCACTGAAGAATGGTCTGGCCTGGAACGGAAGGGTCATAATCGGTGACCCCAACAGTACAACGGAACAAGAAGACAATGGAAAGTTTGCCTGCTGCAGCTGTTCATCTCTCTCTCTCTCTCTCTCTCTCTCTCTCTCTCTCTCTCTCTCTTTCTCTCTCTCTCTCTCTCTCTCTCTCTCTCTCTCTCTCTCTCTCTCTCTCCTCTCTCTCTCTCTCTCTCTCTCTCTCTCTCTCCAACGACACAACAGCAACTACCTCAACCCAAACTGATCTGAACTCTGCATTATCTTAAGACTATTCATTCACCCCTAGACTACCATAGAGCTTGGTTTTGATTCTTAGTCCTACACTTCTGTATTTATCATTGCTAACCTGTTTTATATGTATATTTGCATTTTTGATACTGTATTGTTTAGTTTACTAATAAACACCTTTAGTTACAGAATCACCAGTCCAACGTATCATTCCATTTCTGCTGGTTTGGTAACCCGGTCACACGGTACGTGACAATAACAATCGATTCCAACAACTTCCCAACCACTGATGTGAGACTAACAGGTCTATAGTTTCCTTTCTGCTGCCTCCCACCCTTCTTAAATAGCGGAGTAACATTTGCAATTTTCCAGTCATCCAGTACAATGCCAGAATCTATCAATTCATGAAAGATCATTGTTAACTCCTCCGCAACCTCTTTAGCTACTTCCTTCAGAACCCGAGGGTGCATTCCATCAGGTCCAGGAGATTTATCCACCCTCAGACCATTAAGCTGCCTGAGCACCTTCTCAGTCATAATTTTCATTACACAAACTGTCACGGTCCGGTCCGTGGAATCCTCATTCCAGTTATTTTATTTTCCCCATATTCTATTGGGCACCTTGATTAAGGCACCTGATATTTATTTCAAACCGGCGGAATATAAGCTCCGGGTTAAAGATAATCATTTGCTGGACCGTTACCAGAATTTAGTCACCAGAAGCCAATACGGCGATTCATGCTCCGGGCTGCCGAGAATTCTGGATAATCACCGGGGCTGCCGAGGATTGTGGACTCTAAGTTGCTTCAGTGCCTGTGGCTGCTTAGTGAATTCAGTCATTTTCATGTCCAGCTGAGTTGCTGGTTGTCCTGCTGCTACTCTGCGTCTGGCTGAGAATTGCTCATCATAGCCGATACGGTATGCATGTTCTGAGCCGTCAGAAATAATGGACCTTCTTCCAAGCCCGAGTCAAGTTCCTGGGGGTCGAGTCACAAGCCTGCCGTCCAGCTGAGTTGTGCCGCTTCCTGTGCTACTCCGAGCCTAGATTCAAATGGACTGTCGTGTGGTTTTGTCTCCTCATTGTCCACGTCCTTTCCAGCTGAGTAGGTCCAGCCGTTTGCTGCTACTCCGAGTTGGGTATTCTGTCTCCCTGTTGTCCAAGTCCTTCCAGTTGAGTAGGTCTGGCCATTTGCCGCTATTCTAAGTTAGGTATTCTGTCTCCTTGTTGTCCAAGTTGTGTTCCAATCCAGTCAAGTCTGAATCCAGGCTCTGTGTTCCAGTTCCAAATCGTGTCCAAGTCCAAGATCCAAGTTCCGAGTCCCGAGCCGAGGTTCAAGTTCCGAGTCAAATCCGAGTCCGAATCCAGCCTTTGTGTTCCAGTCAAACCAAGATCCAGGTTCCGAGTCCAAACCAAGATCCAGGTTCCGAGTCCAAACCAAGAATCAAGTCTGAGTTCAAGCCAAGTCCAGGTTTTACCGGTTTGTTATCCAAAGTTTACATCCATGTTGACATTTTGTCCTCACTCCTTGGCCTTCCTAGTAACCCTCAATAAACTCATTTCTGTTTATTCTACCTCTGTGTCTGTGTCCTGCACTTGAGTCCGCTCCTAACACTTCCCCTTGTAACACAAACTTCACTTCCCTGACACTCTTGAATGTCCAGTATACTGCAGACGTCTTCCACTGTGAAGACTGATGCAAAATACACATCCAGTTCCTCTGCCATCTCTGCATCTCTCATTACAGTATCTCCAGCGTCACTTTCTATTGGTCCTTTATCTACCCTCGACTCTCTTTTACCCTTTATATACTTAAAAAGCTTTTAGTATCTTCTTTGATATTAGTCACCAGATTCCTCTCATAATTCATCTTTTCCTTCCTAATGACTATCTTAGTTTCCTTCTGCAAGTTTTTAAAAGCTCCCCAATCCTTTATCTTCCCACAAGCCTTGGCTTCCTTATATGCCCTCTCATTTGCTTTTACTTTGGCTCTGACTTCACTTGTCAACCATGGTAGTGTCCTTCTTCCCTTTGAAAATTTCTTCTTGTTTGGAATATACAGTGGCATGCAAAAGTTTGGGCACCCTTGGTCAAAATTTCTGTTACTGTGAATAGCTAAGCGAATAGTAGAAGTCCTGATTTCCAAAAGGCATAACGTTAAAGATGACACATTTCTTTAATATTTTAAGCAAGAGTACTTTTTATTTCCATCTTCTACAATTTCAAAATAACAAAAAGGAAAAGGGCCCAAAGCAAAAATTTGGACACCCTGCATGGTCAGTACTTAGTAACACCCCCTTTGGCAAGTATCACAGCTTGTAAACCCTTTCTGTAGCCAGCTAAGAGTCTTTCAATTCTTGTTTGGGGGATTTTCACCCATTCTTCTTTGCAAAAGGCTTCTAGTTCTGTAAGATTCTTGGGCCGTCTTGCATGCACTGCTCTTTTGAGGTCTATCCACAGATTCTCGATGATGTTTAGGTCAGGGGACTGTGAGGGCAATGGCAAAATCTTCAACTTGCACCTCTCGAGGTAGTCCATTGTGGATTTTGAGGTGTGTTTAGGATTTTAACTTCATCAGTCCACAGGACTTGTTTCCAAAATGCACTAGGCTTGCTTAGATGTTCCTTTGCAAACTTCTGATGCTGAATTTTGTGGTGAGGATGCAGGAAAGGTTTTCTTCTGATGACTCTTCCATGAAGGTCATATTTGTGCAGGTGTTGCTGCACAGTAGAACAGTGCACCACCACTCCAAAGTTCGCTAAATCTTCCGGAAGATCTTTTGCAGTCAAACGGAGGTTTTGATTTGCCTTTCCAGCAATCCTACGAGCAGTTCTCTCGGAAAAATTTCTTGGTCTTCCAGACCTCAACTGACCTCCACCGTTCCTGTTAATTGCATTTCTGAATTACATTACGAACTGAGAAACAGCTACCTGAAAACGCTTTGCTATCTTCTTATAGCCTTTTTCTGCTTTATGGGCATCATTTATTTTAACTTTCAGAGTGCTAGGCAGCTGCTTAGAGGAGCCCCTGGCTGCTGATTGTTGGGACAAGGTTTGAGGAGTCAGTGTATTTATAAATCTTGAAATTTGCATTACCTGGCCTTTCCAAATGATGACTGTGAACAAGCCAGAGCCCTAACAAGTTAATTAAGGTCTGAGACCTTGGTAAAAGTTATCTGAGAGCTCAAATCTCTTTGGGTGCCTGAACTTTTGCATGGTGCTCCTTTCCTTTTTTTCACTCTGAAATTGTACAAAACAAAAGTAATACACTAATCTTGCTTAAAATGTTGGAAAGAATGTTTTATCTTTAACTTTATGACTTTTGGAGATCAGTTCATCTTCTACTCATTGAACTATTTACAGTAACAGAAATTGTAACTAGGGGTGCCCAAACTTTTGCATGCCACTGTATCTGTCTTGCACTTCCCTCATTTTTCACAGAAACTTCAGCCATTACTTCTCTGCTATCTTTCCTGCTATTGTCCCTTTCTAGTCAACTTCGGTGAGTTCCCCTCTCATGCCATTGTAATTTCCGTTATTCCACTGAAATACCAACACATTGGATTTTATTTTTTCCCTCTCAAATTTCAATGTGAACTCAATCATATTGTGATCACTTTTCCCCAATGGTTCCTTAACCTTAAGCTCTCTTATCACCTCCGGATCACTGCACAACATCCAATCCAGCACAGCCGATCCCCTAGTGGGCTCAACAACCAGCTGTTCTAAAAAGCCATCCCTCAGACATTCTACAAATTTTCTCTCTTGAGGTCCAGTACTGGCCTGGTTTTCCCAGTCCACTTTCATGTTAAAATCCCCAATGATTATCATGACATTGCCCTTCTGACACGCCTTTTCTATCTCCTGCTGTAATTTGTAATCCACGTCCCAGCTGCTGTTTGGAGGCCTGTATACAACTGCCATTAGGGTCCTTTTACCCTTGCCATTTCTTAACTCAATCCTTAGAAACTCTACACCTTCTTATCCGATGTCATCTCTTTCCAATTATTTAATATTATTTCTTATACACAGAGCCACAGCACCCCCTCTGCCTACTGACCTAACTTTCCAATACACCGTATGTCCTTGGACGTTCAGCTCCTGATGGCAGCCATCCTTTAGCCAAGTTTCAGAGACGGCCACAATGTCACACTTGCCAATCTGTAGCTGAATCTGAAGATCATCTGTTTTATTTCTTATGCTGCGTGCATTCAAATACAACACTCTCAGTCCAGTATTTGTTGCTTTCCGTTGTAACTACACCATGCCTCTATTGCCCTGTAACTCATCCCACTGTCTGCGATTAAGCCTCATCTCCTGCCTGTTCTTTCTATAATTTTTGCACGCTATCTTTGATTTATTTCTGTTTACCCTTTCCTCAGCCCTATCACTCTGGTGCCAAATCCCATCCCCCTGCCAAATTAGTTTAAACCCAGCCTAACAGCTCTATTAAATGTGCCCACTAGGATATTGGACCCCTTTGGGCTCAAGTGTAACCCGTCCTTTTTGTTCAGGTCATACCTCCCCCAGAAGAAGCCCCAATGATCCAGGAATCTGAATCCCTGTCCCCTACACCAGTTTCTCAGCCACACATTAATACACCTAATGTTGTAATAAGGTTGTAATATCAGGTGATTTAAACTTTCCGCATAGTGACTGGGAATCCCATAGTGTAATAGGATGAGCTGGGATAGAGCTGGTCAAATGTGTTCAGGAAAGTTTCCTTACTCAGTACATAGAAGTCCAATGAGAGAGTGTGCGATACTTGATCTGCTATTAGGGCATGAGACAGGGCAGGTGAAAGAAGTCTGCGTCGGATAACACTTCGCATCTTTTCATCACAATGCCATTAGTTTCAAAGATAGGTCTGGTCTGCATGTTGAGATTCTAAATTGGAGAAAAGAAAATTTTGATCGTATCAGAAATGATCTGGCAAGTGTAGATTGGGACAGGCTGTTTTCTGGCAAAAGCGTACTTGGTAAGTGGAAGACCCTCAAAAGTGAAATTTTGAGAGTACAAAACTTCTATGTACCAGTCAGAATAAAAGGTAAAGATAACAAGTATAGGGAACCTTTGTTTTCAAGAGATGTTGAGGCCCTGGTTAAGTAAAAAAAAAGGAGGTGCATTGCAGGTAGGCAAGTAGGAACATATGTGGTGTTTATTGAGTATAAGAAATGCAAAAAAAAACGTAAGAAAGTGAAACCCCCTGGTTTCCTTGCCTGCGCAAGTCTCTAGCCCCTCCAAATGCGTGAGGTTGAGGTGCTGTCCCACTCCAAACCCCAGTCTATGTGGATGCATGGATGCTATGTAATTTGCTACTCCTGTTACAAATTTGTGCTCTGAAATAACAGACGGTACACTGAATATGATTAAAGAAATTGTATCTATGAATCTTAACTAATGGATTAGTAGAGAATAACAAAAAGAAAAGGGCTCATTCTAATTAAACAGTCAAATGTGCTCAAGTTGGAGCTCCTTCTGAACTTCTGTCACTCACGCGCTGGGCCCTCGGTCAGTGTGAAAGCACACACCACCTTCTGAACGTCACTCACAATCCATCTCAAACAAACGGGTCTCCCACCGGATTGTGTCCTACAACCAGTTCTTCCCAACGTCTTCTCTCCATCTCCTCTTTAACTAAAGCCCAAGACCAACATTATTGTCCCTCACCAAGAAAACCTCCCACTAACTGGATGGCACACATTCCACATCATCCCTTTTTCTCAACAGTAACCCAAACAGGCTGAGGACAAGCGGCTCTTACAGAGCTGGCATAATGAAATACATACAGCATAATAGTAAAACATGGACCAGAGCATTACAAAAGAAATCAGGAGGGCTAAAAGAAGGAATGAGGTCAGCCTAACAGACAAGGTGAGGATGGAACCTAAAGGATTCTACAATACATTCAAGCAAAAGGATCACAAGGGACAAAATTGATCCTCTGGAAGATCAAAATAGTAATCCATATATGGAGCCAAAAGAGATGAGGGAGTCTTAAATCAATTCTCTGTATCTGTACTTACTCAGATGGACACAGAGTCTATTGAAGTGAGGCAAAGCGGCATCAAATTCATGGAGTTTATACAAATTACAGAGGAGGAGGTGTTTGCTGTTGAAGTAAATTATTGTGGGTAAAACCCCAAGGCCTGACAAGGTGTTTTCTCAGACCATGCGAGAGGCAAATGCTTTTGGCACATTGGCCTTCATAAATCAATGTATAGAGTAAAAGAGATGGGGTGTTATGTTGAAGTTGTATAAGACACTCGCTCGCTTTAAGTCGCATCTGGAATTTCCAGTTAGATAGATAGATAGATAGATAGATACTTTATTCATCCCCATGGGGAAATTCAACTTTTTTTCCAATGTCCCATACACTTGTTGTAGCAAAAACTCATTACATACAATACTTAACTCAGTAATAATATGATATGCATCTAAATCACTAACTCAAAAAGCATTAATAATAGCTTTAAAAAAAGTTCTTAAGTCCTGGCAGTTGAATTGTAAAGCCTAATGGCATTGGGGAGTATTGACCTCTTCATCCTGTCTGAGGAGCATTGCATCGACAGTAACCTGTCGCTGAAACTGCTTCTCTGTCTCTGGATGGTGCTATGTAGAGGATGTTCAGGGTTTTCCATAATTGACCGTAGCCTACTCAGCGCCCTTCGCTCAGCTACCGATGTTAAACTCTCCAGTACTTTGCCCACGACAGAGCCCGCCTTCCTTATCAGCTTATTAAGACGTGAGGCGTCCTTCTTCTTAATGCTTCCTCCCCAACACGCCACCACAAAGAAGAGGGCGCTCTCAACAACTGACCTATAGAACATCTTCAGCATCTCACTGCAGACATTGAATGTTGGCGGACAATTTCCCTCCACGCCGCTCTGACATATTGGGAAATCATGTACTTGGCAGGTTACAGCGGTGGTTTGCCATTGTCTTCTGCCGGGGGAGTTTAAAGAGATCACCACCTCTTGCACTGGATGACCAGGACGTCTAAGCGTCTTGTCGTGCTCTTAGCCTGCTGGCCTGCCTTCTTGACCATTGGACCATTAATCGGTCTCCTCCGCTGCATCTGCCAGGGCCAAACTTCACACGCTGGGATAGGCAGATCCCCTACCTCACCGAGGGTCGAAGACCCATCAGTTACCCTCACCTGGTTTGGCCCGTCTGCCGAGACGGTTTACCGGGGTGTGGCCACTGCGCGTGTTACAGCTACTTGGAGCTACAGCTGAGAGCTGAGCACCAGGTGAGGACCAAAGGTGGACGAGCTGCCCTGAAAAGGGGCACAGCAGGCCCCCCCACTAGAGGTGCTACCCCTCCCTAGACACCCCATACACCCTCATTAACAAACTCATGTATTTTCACAGAATGTGGTAGCTCATCTCCACTTACTGGCTGAAGGCAGTATAGCAGGAACATCGAACTTCTCATTTTAATTGACTACATGAGTTATAATTATTATAATTGTGTAGCTTTTTGATTGGATTCTGATATCTCGGGAATTTCTGCAATAGAACATAGAACATAGAAATCTACAGCACATTACAGGCCCTTTGGCCCACAATGTTGTGCAGACCACGTAACCTACTCTAGAGACTGCCTAGAATTTCCCTACCGCATAGTCCTCTATTTTTCTAAGCTCCATGTACCTATCTAAGAGTCTCTTAAAAGACCCTATCGTATCTGCCTCTAACACCATCACTGGCAGTGCATTCCACACACCCACCACTCTCTGTGTGAAAAACTTACCTCTGACATCCCCCTTGTAGCTATTCTAAGCACCTTAAAACTATGTTCACTCACGTTAGCCATTTCAGCCCTGGGAAAAAGCCTCTAGCTATCCACACGATCAATGCCTCTCATCATCTTCTACACCTCTATCGGGTCACCTCTCATCCTTCTTTGTTCCAAGGAGAAAAGGCCGAGTTCACTCAACTTATTCTCATAAGCTGCACCCTCCAATCCAGACAAAATCCTTGTAAATCTCTTCTGCACACTCTCTGTAGTATCTACATCCTTCCTGTAGTGAGGTGACCAGAACTAAACACAGAACTCCAAGTAGGGTCTAACTAAGGTCTTATATAGCTTTAACATTACCTCACCACTCTTGAATTCAATCCCACAGTTGATGAAGGCCAACACACCATACGCCTTCTTAACAACACTGTTAACCTGCGCAGCAGCTTTGAGTGTCCTATGGACATGGACCCCAAGATCTCACTGCAGAAAGTCTTAACAGTGATATTATATTCTGTCGTGAAATTTGACCAACTGCAATGAACCACTTCACACTTATTTGGGTTGAACTCCATCTGCCACTTCTCAGCCCAGTTCTGTAACCTATCAATGTCACACTTTATCTCCGACAACTCTCCAGACAATCCACAACACCTCCAACGTTTGTGTCATCACTAACCCACCCTTCTACTTCCTCATCCAGAACATTCATAAAAACACTGAACAACAAATTTCTTCAAAAATGTTGCTTCCTCAGAATTTTTTTGTTTACGATAGACTGCTTGAAGATGAACACAAATATAATTTCAGCCTACTTGTATCACATATGAATTTGAAGAAATACCAAATTAACTTTTATTGAATATAATGTGTTTAATTGCATAATGGTGCTGATGCTTTGCAATAGTTTAACTAAGTTAAAAATATTTTGTTAATGATTTTCATTTGTACTCAGTGTCTGAGGCTTCTCGCTTAAGTGTCCAACAATAATTCGCCAGCATTGATGGATTCCAGTTGCCCTGGTATCTTTTCTCCATGACCGCAATGTCCTGGTGAAATCTTTCACCGTGCTCGTCACTAATGGCACCAAGATTTGCAGGGAAGAAGTCTAAATGGTAATGCAGAAAATGAAACTTTAGTGACATGTTGCATTAGCAGCGGCCTTTCAGATCTGGTGTTACTTTAATTTTAAGGCACAATTTTTGATTAGGGCACATGGATAACAGAGTGACTATCTACCATCGCCAGTTACTGCTACAATACGGAGATCACCCAAAATCAAACCTTCACGAAGGTCTGCTGGTTAAGTTATGCGACCACGGCTTGCTGAGGGGATCGGGCCTACAGTCCTCGGAGTCGCCTGATGTTTGTGGCCAGAGGTGGGGACGTCATAAGCGATCTGTGAGGAAGCGAATGCTGGGCAAGCGGGCAGGGGTCCATGCCAGGCAAAAAGCAAACCCTAGCCCGCCAGCTCTCCTGTCCATTCTGCTCTCCAATGTCCGCTCCCTGGACAATAAAATGGACTACATCCGACTCCAACGAAATACTCGGCGGGAGTACAGAGTGTGCTGTGCAAATGTTTTACGGAAATGTGGCTCACCAACGGCATCCCGGAAACAGCCATTCAGCAGGACGGGCTCACCTTGTTTTGAGCGGACAAGGACGCAGCTCTCTCCGGTAAGGCTCGCGGTGGTGGCTTGTGTGTTTACATTAATACGGAATGGTGCAAGAATTCTGTGCTGGTTTCCAGACACTGCTCATCGCTAGTGGAGTTTGTGGCTGTTAGATGCAGACCATTTTCACTACTGTCCTCATATTTGGTGTCTACATTCCCCCCAGCGCTAATGCTAAGGAGGCGCTCTGTGAACTGTACGGGGCTATTAACGAACTGCAGAACGCACATCCTGATGATCAGTTTATTGTCGCCGGTGATTTTAACCACGCGAACCTTAAGTCAGTAAGTGCTCCCCAAATTCCATCAGTATGTGGACTTTGCAACGAGAGGGGAGAACACATTGAACCTTGTTTACACAAACATTCCTGACGCGTACCGGGCAGAGCCACGCCCCCACCTCGGTTACTCAGACCACATCTCTGTTATGCTAATCCCAGCATACAGACCGCTCGTCAGGTGCTCCAGACCAGTTCAGAAGCAGGTGAAAACCTGGCCAGCAGGAGCTTCAAGACTGCTTTGAGCACACTGACTGGCACATGTTCAGGGAGGCTGCAACCGATGGCGACTCTACCAACTTAGAGGAGCACACAGCATCAGTGACCAGCTACATCAGCAAGTGCATTGATGATGTTACTCTGTCCAAGACCATCACTACACGCTCCAACCAGAAGCCATGGATGACCGCAGAGGTGCGTGCGCTGCTGAGGTCCCGCGACTCCGCCTTCAGAGCAGGCAACAAGGCAGCTCTAACAACAGCAAGGGCCAAGCTGTCCCGAGCCATCAGAGAGGCAAAGCATGCACACGCCCAGCTAATCCACAGCCACTTCCAGGACAGCAGTGACATGCGACGCATGTGGAAGGGCATCCAGGACATCACCAATTACAAGACAACATCACTTGACTGTGTGGGTGATGCCTCCCTCCCAGATGCGCTGAGTAATTTCTTCACCCGGTTTGAGGCGGAAAATGACATGGCAGCGAGGAAGTCCACCCCTCCTACAAATGACCAGGTGCAGTGGCCGATGTGAGAAGAACCCTGTGCAGGGTCAACCCACGGAAGGCTGCTGGACCAGACAACATCCCTGGTAGAGTGCTCAGAGGATGTGCAGACCAGCTAGCAGATGTTGTCACTGACATCTTCAACATCTCCCTGAGCAGCACCATCGTCCCCGTGCCGAAGAAGTCTTCAGTGTCCTGACTCAATGACTACCGTCCCGTTGCACTCACATCCATCATCATGAAGTGTTTCGAGAGGCTCATCATGAGGCATATCAACACCCTGCTGCCCCCCTCACTGGACCCCCTGCAGTTTGCGTACCGTCCCAACCGCTCAACAGACAACGCCATTGCCAAAACCCTCCACCTGGCCCTAACCCTCCTGGACAAAAAAGACACATACATTCGGATGGTGTTCATAGATTTCACTTCAGCATTCAACACAATCATCCCTCAGAAACTGATTGGAAAGCTGAGCCTACTGGGCCTGAACACCTCCCTCTGCAACTGGATCCTAGACTTCCTGACTGGTAGACCTCAGTCAGTCCGGATCGGGAGCAGCATCTCCAACACCATCACACTAAGCATGGGGCCCCCCAGGGCTGTGTGCTCAGTCCACTGCTGTTCACTCTGCTGACCCATGACTGTGCTGCAACACACAGCTCGAGCCACATCATCAAGTTCACCGATGACACGACCGTGGTGGGTCTCATCAGCAAGAATGACAAGTCAGCTTACAGAGAGGAGGTGCAGCGGCTAACAGACTGGTGCAGAGCCAACAACCTGTCTCTTAATGTGAACAAAACCAAAGAGATGGTTGTTGACTTCAGGAGGACACAGAGTGACCACTCCCCACTGAACATCGATGACTGCTCCATAGAGATCGCTAAGAGCACCAAATTTCTTGGTGTTCACCTGGCGGAGAATCTCACCTGGTCCCTCAACACCAGCTCCATAGCAAAGGAAGCCCAGCAGCGTCTCTACTTTCTGCGAAGGCTGAGGAAAGTCCATCTCCCACCCCCCATCCTCATCACATTCTACAGGGGTTGTATTGAGAGCATCCTGAGCAGCTGCATCACTGCCTGGTTTGGAAATTGCACCATCTCGGATTGCAAGACCCTGCAACGGATAGTGAGGTCAGCTGAGAAGATCATCGGGGTCTCTCTTCCCGCCATCACGGACATTTACACTACACACTGCATCCACAAAGGAAACAGCATTATGAAGGACCCCATGCACCCCTCATACAATCTCTTCTCCCTCCTGCCGTCTGGGAAAAGGCTCCGAAGCATTCGGTCTCTCACAACCAGACTATGTAACAGTTTCTTCCCCCAAGCCATCAGACTCCTCAATACCCAGAGACTGGACTGACACCAGCTTACTGCCCTCTACTGTGCCTATTGTCTTGTTTATTGTTTATTGTAATGCCTGCACTGTTTTGTGCACTTTATGCAGTCCTGGGTAGGTCTGTAGTCTAGTGTAGTTTTTGTGTTGGTTTACGTAGTTCAGTGTAGTTTTTGTACTGTGTCATGTAACACCATGGTCCTGAAAAACATCGTCTCATTTTTACTGGGTACTGTACCAGCAGTTATGGTTGAAATGACAATAAAAGTGACTTGACTTGACTTGACGACTTGATTTCAAATGCTTGCTTGTTACTTTGAATGTTTTTCACCGTGGACCCAGAGGAACACCATCTTGTTCAGCTGTATCTATGTATGGTTGAATGATAAGTAAACTTGATTTGATTCGAGTCCAAAATGTGAATCTTCTTTTTCTTTTGTGCTAATGGTGGCTCGCACCCATCGGCATTACTGCCACCTCCTGTAATGGGGTATAAAGGGGGCAATGATGAGGATTGGACCCTACCTCCCAATGAAATCTGAGATTTCTTCTTCTGACATTTTTGGCAGTTTGCAGTCCAACTTAAAGATGCATCACCACCACCAACTGGACAGTTAAATCAAATATTTCTACAAGTGCCTCAGATGTTTCATTCATATTCTCAACTCTATATTTGACCCCTTTCCAAATAAAACTGACAACAGCACTCCCCTTACCAAATAACCTATCATACCTAATGACAATATAATCCTGCAAAGAAAAACTTAATTGTGGTAACAACCAGGTTTCCCAAATACATGGAACATCAGGATGATTTGACAAATCAGAAATAAACTTCTTAAAATTGTGTTCATTGGAAATCAAGCTTCTCACATTCCTCTGCAATATTCTTAATCCCATCATGTACCTTCACAAGTAAACTGGGATACCAATACCCCGTCCATCAGAGTTTCATTTAAAGCTTCCTACTGTTACAAAGGATGAACAACTCTGATGGGCAGAAGGGTGCAGAGTCGCCCATGCCCCCCTTTTGGAGAATTGCAAACAGTTACTATTTCGATGCTGTTAACGGGAGAGTAAGAGAGACAAAAGAAAACATGCCAGGACATCTGTTACTGATAACAGCTCATGAGAGAGAGACACAGATAAGAGGTAAACAAGTTGGAACATCTGCTACTGATAAGAGAGGAGAGGAGCCATTGATTTACTGTTATTGTCTTTTGGAGAAGGATTGTTTACTTGGTACTATTCTGTTCATTAAAATTCCTCAGTGGACAGCCGGAGTGGGCTGGTTTGATGGGCTAAGTCATTCAAAACTGATTGACACCTGAGACCCCGTGAGTGGGGATAAAAGTGAGGTCTGGGGTGACACCCCTCAGACACACCAGGAGACACACTAGTGTGCACCAGAAACCCACGAGAAAGTGTGGGGCATCGGAGACCGAACGAAGGATCGGTCAATTTTAACTCACAGTGTTTATAGCGAGGCCGGTGGGGGCTTGTGTGTGTGTCCACCCTTGCCTGCGTGACGAGTCCACCATGGAAGAACGGTCTAGCTAAAGGATGGAGGGGTCAGACTTGAATGGCCACAACAACGCATCGACGGATCAAGATCGTAAAGGAAGGTTTGCAAGACAATAGCTGTTACTATTTGCGCTCTCTCTCTCTCTCTCTCTCTCTCTCTCTCTCTCTCTCTCTCTCTCTCTCTCTCTCTCCAACAATTACAACACATTGACCAACAACTACCTCAACCTGCATGAACTGAACTGAACTTTATATTTCCATGTGACAAGTCATTATCCCCTAGACAATGATAGAGCTGGTTTATTATTGATTACTATTATACCCACACTTTTAGGTTTAGTATTGTTAATGTATATTATCTGTATATTTGTATTGATATTGTTTTATATATTTTTACTAATAAACACTGTTGAAAATAGTACCATCAGACTCCAACGGACACTTCTATCTTTGCTGGTAAGACACCTAGTTACGGGGTACGTAACAAATTGGGGCCTCGTCCGGGATTTGATACCAAATTGGGGGGCCAGTGAATCGGGCTATAAGTCCATTATCTGATCTGGTTGCATGGGTAACCAGATGGGAAACCAGCAGAGATGGAAATAGACAAATTTTTAGGAAAGCCGACTTTGAAGGCGCTAGGGGATGCCACAAAGACGGACTTGGTGGAGGTTGCGAAATGATTAGATATCTCAGAGGTAAATTCGTCAATGAAAAAGTGGGAGATACAGAGGGCCATAGCCCAGTATTATATATCTGAGGATGTGTTCACACCTGATGCATTGAACATGTTCCCTGAAAAGAAACCAGTTGTTGGGGTGGCTCAGTTAGAGATGGAAAAAATAAGGTTGGAGACAGAGAAGAGGAAAATGGAGTATGAGATCCTGCTAAAGGAGTTGGAGGTGAAAAGAGAGAAAGAAAGAGCTGAGTTGGTTGAGAAGGAGAAGCAGAGGGAGCATGAACTTAGGTTAAAACAGCTGGAAGCTGAAAGGAGGAAAGAGGAGGAAGAGAAACAACGGCAGTTCGAGAGGGAGAGATGGCAACATGTGGGTAGCGGGGCAGACTGAGAGGAGAAGTTTAATGTTAGTAGGGAGTTTAAGTTAGTACCTCCGTTCGAGGAGACAGATGTTGACAGTTACTTCTTGCATTTTGAAAAGGTGGCAGTGAATCAGAAGGGGCCCAGAGATCAGTGGGTGGTGTTGTTACAAAGTGTATTAAAAGGGAAGGCTCAACGGGCATATGCAGCGTTGTCCGAGGGGCAGTCTGAGAATTATGAGGAAGTAAAACAGGCTATCCTTCGGGCCTACGAGTTGGTACCTGAGGCATATAGACAAAAGTTCAGAAATTTAAAGGAAGTGTGGGATCAGACGTATGCAGAGTTTGCCTATGAGAAGGGTGTGCTCTTGGATCGTTGGTGTGCGGCAGAAAGGGTGGAAGAGGATTTCCATCGTTTCAGAGAGTTAATTCTGATTGAGGAATTTAAAGGTTGTCCATGCTGACCATGCTGGGTGCCCAAACTTTTGCTTTTGTCCCTTTCCCTTTTTTGTTATTTTGAAACTGTAAATGATGGAAAGTAATCTTGCTTAACATATTAAAGAAATGTGTCATCTTTAACTTTATGCCTTTTGGAAATCAGGTCATCTTTTACTCGCTTAGCTATTCACAGTAACAGAAATTTTGACCGGGGTGCCCAAACTTTTGCATGCCACTGTATATTTGGAAGGTGGGTGAACTGAATTCCAGAGATATCAGTGAATGTCCAACTGTAAGTGTGAAACAGCAAATGTACCCGTCCAGTGACTGGCTGCTTCAGGCTCTCAGTGTGATTGCTTCTGTTACCGTGTCCTGATGTTATTGAGAACTTCAGTGTTTTGTTTCTCTTGACTCAAACCTTATCCTTTGCTCATGTGCTGTGGCAGAAGGGAACGCTAGAAAGTTTGATCCCTTTGATGAGATCGTATGATAGGAACAACCCCCCCCCCAAATAGTCAGGGAGAGTTATGGGGGCCAGCTTGTGAGACGGGAGATTTGAAAAGAGGAGAGTCTTGGAACTTTCTGTTCAGTTTCAGCCAGCAGGAATCTAAAACAGGCACATTTGCAAATTATCCATCCACCTATCCAAGAGTCTCCTAAATGTCACTCGTGTCTCTGTCACTATCATTCCTCCTGGTAGCATGTTCTACATACCAACCACACTATGTGCATAAGATCTTACCTCTGATATCCCCTGTATTTCCCTCCAATCACCTGAAAACCATGCCCAGCACCACCCCCACCCCCCATATTAGCCAATGAAATCAATGAACAATGACCAACTCTTTTCTTGACATCGGGGGAAATGTTGTTGAATTGAATTGAATGATCTTTATTGTCATTATACATAGGTACAATGAAATTCTGTTTGGCTTCCTCTCAGGCAATCAAACAAAGAGGTAGATAAAAACAACACAGTAATAGAAAAACAGTATTAAATAGATAAGTAGCAGAAAATAAGTTACAGCAGCACCAGAATATCACAGTAACGCACAAAGTGCCGTTGGTGCAAGTATTTGAGTCCTTGTGTGCGCTCACAGTTTCAGTCATTGTTCTGTGGGAGTGGTGTGATGGAGGCCACAGCTCTGGGGTAGAAGCTGTTCCTCAGTCTATTTGTTCTGGTTTTAGTGTCCTGAACCTTTTGCTGGACGGCAGCAGGTCAAACAGAGAGTGGCCGGGGTGTGTGGTGTCTCTGGTGATGCTGATTGCTTTCCTCCTGAGTCTGCTGGAATAGACGGTGTCCAGTCCTGGGAGCTCCATCCTGACAATTCGCTAGGCCGCCTTCACCACACGATGCAGGTCTTGTCGCTCAGCGGCTGTGCAGCTGGCATACCACACTGTGGCGCTGTTGGTCAGGATGGTTTCAATTATGCTTCTGTAGAAGTTAAGCAACAGCTTTTGTGGGAGTTTGGCCTGTTTCAGCTTTCTGAGGCAGAAGAGTCATTGTTGTGCCTTTTTTACAAGCATCGAGGTGTTGTGGTCCATGTCAGCTGCTTTGACAACATAACTCCAAGGAACTTTAGGTTTTCCACACTTTCCACTACCTCTCCATGTATATGGGGGGGGGGGTGTGTACTCTGTCATTTGATCTCCTGAAATCAATGATTATCTCTTTTGTTTTAGAAGTGTTAAGGACACTTGTCCTTACACCACTCCGTCAGATGAGCCTGTAGGCTGTTTCATCCTCGTCCGAGATCATGGTTGTCACGACACCATGTAACTAAGCTTTCTTTCTCCTTCCTGTACTCCGACTCATCGTTATTTGAGATTTGACCCACTACAGTGGTATCACATGCAAATCTAGAGATGGAGTTAGATCACAATCTGTCAGTGCAGCATCAGTAGAGTGGGGCAGATATTGCAACCTGGACCTCAATGTCTTCTATGCTTGCTTTGACCATCAAAACATCGAGAGACTATCATGAACTCCCACATTCCCCAATGATCCTGTGATTTCAGTCTCTGAGGCTGACGTGCGAGCAGCCCTCAGGAGGGTGAACCCAAGGAAAGCATCCGGCCCAGGTGGGGACCTGGCCGAATACTAAAGATCTGTGCTGATCAACCAGCTGGAGTGTTCACTGAGATCGTTAATCTATCGGGTCAGCCTCCTCCCTACCCCCTCCTTCCTCCTCCCACCACCCTCCACCCTCCTCTATTCTCTCCACCCTCCGCCATCCTCCATCCTCATTCCCCTCCTCCCTACCACCTCCTCCCCAAACCGCATCCCTCCCCTCCATTCTTCTCTCACCACCCTCCACCCTACTATCTCCTCTCTCCTCCCTCATCCCTCTGCCTCCACCTACCCACCTCCCCTTCCCCTTCTCCATCCCTCTTCCCTATCCCCTTCCCCCTTCCTCCTGTCCCCTACCCTCTCCTTCCTCACTATCCCACTTCCTTCATCCCTCAATCCACATTCCTCATCCCTCCCCCTCATTCCACTTCCCTCATCTCACCCCATCATTCCACCTCCCTCATCCCTCATTCCAGAAATCCACATCTGGTTGACTGCAGGTGACTAGAGGTCTTCACAGGGACTGTGTGGGGACCGATTCTTTTTATGTTATTTGTCAATGATTTGGATGATGTAATTGATAGCTTTCTGGCCAGGTTTGCAGATGATACAGAGACAGGTGAAGGGGCAGGTGGTTTTGAGGAAGGAAAGAGGCTACAGAAGGACTTAGACAGATTAGGAGAATGGTCAAAGAAGTGGCAGATGGCATACAATGTCATGCACTTTGTTAGAAGAAATGAAAGCATAGAGTATTTTCTAAATGGAGAGAAAATTCAAAAATATGAGGTACAAAGAGGTCGGGCGTCTTTGTGTAGGATTCCTTGAAGGTTAATTTGTTAATTTGCAGGTTGAGTTGGTGGTCAGGATGGCAAACACGATATTACCATTCATTTTGAGAGGAACAGAAGATACAAGAATCAGAATCAGAATCAGAATCAGACTTTAATCGCCAAGTACCTATGCACATACAAGGAATTTACTTCCGGCAGATGTTGTCTCTCTGCTCATAACAATAATAATGATAAATATAAATGAAAATATAGATTATACATACAGGTAGTGCAATCCAAGTAATAGTTAGCCGACAGTTAACCGGCAGTTAACTGTTCAGCAAAGTGACCGCAGTAGGGAAAAAACTTCTCCAGTGCCTATTAGTCTTAAGGCACTAGTGAGGTTTAACTTGGAGCATTGTGGGCAGTTTTGGGTTTCTTGACAAAGAAGGATTTGCTGACATTGGAGAGGATGCAAAGGAGGCTCATGAAAATGATTCTGGGATTGAAAGACTTACCACATGAAAAGGAGTTCATGACTGTAGGGCTGTACTAACTAAAATTCAGAAGAACGAGGGGGATCTAATTGAAACCTATCAGATGCTGAAAGGCGTCAATAGAATGGATGTGGAGAGGATGTTTCCTATGGTGGGGGAGTTTAGGACCAGAAGACACTGCCTTAGAGTAGAGAGATGTCTTTTGAGAACGGAGATGAAGAGGAATTTCTTTCGCCACAGAGTGGTGTATCTGTGGAGGCCAAGTCATTGGGTATACATAAGGCAGAGGTCGTTCGATCTTTAATTAATCAGGGATGTCGGGATACAGGAGATTGGGGCGGAGAGGGAAATTGATGATGAAATGGCAGAGCAGACTTGATGGCCTCATTCTGTTCCTATATTTGATGGTCTAATAGTTCCACTTGGTGATGTGATCGATTCAGTAGGGGATCTACTCTGGGCATTGACAAGTTCCAGATTCACAACGGGTATTTGTGAAGGGGGCTTGTCCTCATTGATCCGGTATGGACTGATCTGTGTATGGAGTGAGCTCTGTGTGGGAGGGTGTAAGGAGGAACGGTTCATGGCTGCTTGATGGGTGGTGATCTCACTTTATCTTCCCTGGAGTGGAACAAGCTCCCGGATTCTCTGAATCTGTGTGAACACCCAAGGTGGGGCTGTCAGGAGAGGAGGAGTCCAGTGGCTAGTTGAATGAACCCAGTAAAGTCTCCCACATGGTGTGGAATGCCACACGGTCACCAGGCAGAGCAAGACCACAGCATGTTGGAGATGAGCTTCATCAGTCTGAAGAGTTTGGTGTCACCCCTCCATCACACATCAGAAGCCTGGTGTCACCCCTCCATTACACATCAGAAGCCGAGTGTCACCCCTCAGTTACACACCAGAAGCCTGGTGTCACCCCTCCATTACACATCAGAAGCCGAGTGTCACCCCTCAGTTACACACCAGAAGCCTAGTGTCACCCCTCCATTACACACCAGAAGCCTGGTGTCACCCCTCCATTACACACCAGAAGCCGAGTGTCACCTCTCCATTACACATCAGAAGTCTGGAGGAGTTTAGAAAAATGAGGGGGTCTCATTGAAATCCATCAAATATTGAATGGGCTAGATAGAGTGGATGTGGAGAGGATATTTCTGTAGTGGGGGATGTTATGTTTTGTAATTTCAAAACATTACAGTGATTCAAAGGAAGACCCAGGAGTCTGGGACTTGATTCTGAGACTGTAGGAAGTGGTTCTGACAGCTCTGGACACCTTTCTTCTCCTTCCTTTTTCTTCTTCTAGTTTGTGCATCTTGATCTTGGGACAGTTCATTTAGTTCACTGGAGTTTTCTCCTATTAATCCTTCTAATGCTCCCTTTACGATTTGATCTTTCCCCTTGGGTTTCTCATCCTCAAAACCATCTGACAAATCCTCTGCTTTCGTATCTCCATTCACTCCTTTCTTTTTGCCTTCCGTTCATCCTGCTGGGCTTTGGTTTTTGCATCTACTTTTACAAGCAGCTTTCTGTGTCCCACTGCAGTTCTTACAATAACCTTAATTTTTGGTTCTTTATGCCCACAAAATCTGAATGCTTACAACTTTCCTGAAGCTCCTGGAACTTTCTTCCAGCTTAAAGCATAGTCACATTTCACAAGGAACTGCCTGATTACATATCAGAACCTTTCTCAGACATGTTACCCACAAAAACTGTTGTAGTTGGACCACCGCTTTCTTCACTTTCATGAGTGCCATGGTCTGCTCTTGGTCCAATGACTGAAACAGCTGAGCCAGTGTCCAATTCCACTTTAGTCACTTTGCCGTTCACTTCTGGTGTAAGCCATATTGTTTGCCTGTTGCTGGTTTTCACACTGTAAATCTCAAAGCTTCACTCTCATCATTATCAGATATTTCATCAACAGCATGCAGATTAGAGCTCGTTTGGAAACTGCAACTTGACTTTATCTTTTTCTCTTCCCTGTGCAGTCCATTCATTTTTCTGCCCGACAAGCTCTTTGTATGTGTCCCACTTTGTCGCATTTTCTGCAAGTTTCACCTTTAAACGTACACTGGTCTGGTGTACGTGAGCCCCTGGCATGATGGTTATATGTATAAATTCGTGTACTGCATACGTCATCACGCTATTCCGTGGCACGTGCACACCTGAACTTGTAATGAATTACTGAAACAAACCAGAATGCTTATCGATATATATATATATACACAAGATTGTTCGAATATTGCTTAAATATTAAATACACCTGAGGAGAGTCTATGACCAGAGGGTGCAGCCTCAGAACAGAGGGATGTCCATTTAGAACAGAGATGAAGAGGAATTTCTTTAGCCAGATGGTGGTGAATGTATTCATTGCCACAGACAGCTGTGGAGACAATCGTTGGGTATGTTCAAAGTGGAGGTTGATAAGTCCTTGATTAGAAAGAAGTGAAAGGTGTTCCATACCCTGTGGGTATCTTGTGACTGTCTCATGACCATGATGTAATTGTGTATCCGGTAAGCATGATGTAATGGTCTTGTGGTGGTGGGATGATGTATTTTCCCGTCAGTGTGAGGTCATGTGATGTCCTGCTCCAACAAGTATAAAACGGGGAAAGCCTGCTGTGACACAGTTTTTGTTGGGATGTTGTTTAAGTCGTCCATTACTCTGTTATTCTGTGTATTTGGTTCTGTGACGCAGTTTTGTTTTAAAGTGGAGTTTTAATTCTTACTGTAAGGTACATTGTCGTTGTGCCGGCAGTTTTGAAAATCACTGCCAGTTATGTTTGATGTATCTTCGATTTAATTTTAAAGTCTAAGTATTGGAGAGTGAAGATTTATCGAGGTACGGAAACCCAAAGGATCAAGTAAAATTGGTGTCATCAGCGGTAAAACAGGATCAACATTATTGGATCTTCGTTCCGGAGATAGTAACCTGCATCTGAGATAGCCCCTGCTGTAAGAGCAGGAAGGGTTGGGCACAGCGTTATTCATCAAGGGAAAGGTCAGTTCCTGCAAGCCGTTTTTATTTCCTTCATCGTGAATCCTTTGGGCAAGGCATATTTCGGCTAGGATCAGCAGTAACATCAAGTCATCAAGGAATTTGTTACTTCAGGAAAGTCTCTCCTAATTGACTGTATAAATCATTTGGACTTTCGCATTTATCATTTTAAGGACCATGTTCGCACTTATCGCTTTAAGAACTGTTCGAGTTAACTTCTGGTTAAGTTAGACATTTGTTTACTTTTAATTTTTATTGAGCAGAGTTTAAATAAATGTTTATTTGTTTGTAAAAAAAACTGTCTCAGTTTTATATTCATTGTTGCCGTAGTGTAACTGAGGTTATGGGAGAAGGCATGAGAATGGGGTTGAGATCGATAATAATTCTGCCTCTTCTTTCCTCCTCTTTCACTGAACTTCACCAACACTTGGTCCTGACCTACACCAGGACATTAGTGTGAACAGAACGTAGAACAGTACAGTCCTTCGTTCAGTCTCTTCATACCTACATCCGTGACACTTCACACACTCTGGACCTTTTCAATGATTGCAAGTTCCCTGGCCCCATCATCTTATTTTCACCATGGATGTCCAGTCCCTATACACCTCCATCCCCTACCAGGAAGGCCTTAAAGCTCTCCATTTTTTTCTGGACACCTGATCCAAACAGGTCCCCTCCACCACCACTCTCCTCCATCTGGCGAGACTTGTCCTCACTTTTAATCATTTCTCCTTTAGCGCCTCGCACTTCCATCAAACAAAAGGTGTACCCATAGGCACACACATGGGTCCCAGCTATTCCTGCCTGTTTGTCCGCTACGTGGAACAGTCTATGTCCCAAGCCTATGCTGGTGACTGACCTGCACGTTTCCTTCGCTACATCAACAACTGCATTGGTGCTGCTTCCTGCACACATGCTGAGCTTGTTGACTTCATTCACTTTGCCTCCAACTTCCACCCTGCCCTCAAATTTACCTGGTACATTTCTGACACCTCCCTCCCCTTTCTCAGTCTCTCTGTCTCTGTCACTGGAGACAGCTTATCTACTGATGTCTATTATAAACCCAATGACTTTCACAACTACCTGGACTATACCTCGTTCCACCCCGTTACCTGTCAACATGCCATCCCCTACTCTCAATTCTCCACTGTATCTGCTCTCAGGATGAGACTTTTCATTTAAGAATGATGTCCTCCTTTTTCAAAGAAAGGGGCTTCACTTCCTCCACCATCAACCACATCTCTTCAATTTCACGCTGGTCCTCTCTCATCCCATCCCGTCACCACCCTACAAGGGATAGTGTTCCTCTTATCATAACCTGCTACCCCACCAGCCTCCATGTCCAGCACAAAATTCTCCGGAATTTCTGTCATCTCCAGCAGGATCCCACCACCAAACACATCTCCCCCCCCCACTTTCTGCTTTCCCTAGGGATCACTCCTTACGTGACTCCCTTGTCCATTCGAGTGGTACAAGTGCTACAACTGCCCCTACGCCTCCACACTCACTACCGTTCTGGCCCCTAAACAGTCCTTCCAGGTGAGGTGTCACTTCACTCGTGAGTCTGTTGGGGTCATATACTGTATCTTGTGCTCCCAGTGCGGTCTCCTGTATATCAGTAAGACCTGATATAGATTGGGAGACTGCTTCACCGAGCACCTATGCTCCATCCACCAGAAAAAGCAGGATCTCCCAGTGGCCACCCATTTTACTTCCACTTCCCATTCCCATTCCAATATGTCCATCCATAACCTCCTCTACTGTTGCAATGAGGCCACACTCAGGTTGGAGGAACAACACCTGATATTCTGTCTGGGTAGCCTCCTAGCTAATGTCATGAATATCAAATTCTCAAACTTCTGGTAATGGCCCCCTACCCCTCTCATCACCATTCCCCCTCCCCTTTTCCCTCACTCACCTTATCTCCTTGCCTGCCCATCGCCTCCTCGGGGGCTCCTCCCTCCCTTTTCATTCTTCCATGGCCTCCTGCCCTCTCCTATCAGACTCTGCCTTCTCCAGCCGGTATCTCTTTCACCAATCAAATTCCCAGCTCTTTACTTCCTCCCTCCCATTCAGGTTTCACCAATCACCTTGTATTTCCCTCTCTCCCCCTCACCACATTTTAAATCTACTCCTCAGAATTTTGTCTCCAGTTCTGTGGAAGGGTCTCAGCCCAAAATGCCAACTGTTCTCTTCACCATAGATGCTACCAGGCCTGCTGAGTTCCACTAGCATTTTGTGTGTGTCACTTGGATGTCCAGCATCTGCAGATTTCCTCTTGTTTGTGATAGAACAGTACAGGAGAGAACCAGGCTATTCAGCCCACAATGACTGTGCCTCTTCTAGGCACTGACCCCACTCTGTATAAAAAGACATGCACATCTCCTTTAAACTCCACCCCCACCCCACCTGAATGCACGTCCTCTCGGATTGGACTGTTGTATTTTGACTCACGTTTAGCTCGACAGTTCCACGGCTTTCTGATCACAAAGTGAACTTCACTGCTGAACCCTATTCCCAGTTAAACACAACACATGATAGAACATACCAGATGATGACTGACCAATAACTGTTGTCTTTATTGATCAGGATTTGTTCAAGGAGTAATTACACAGTTCTAACATTAACTATTTAGTTACACTTCTCTTTAGTTTACTCTCACAACTTCCAAACCCCCCCGCCCCTGTTCAGGTGTTCCCCACCCCAGATGAACCTGGCCAGGGTTCACCGTGAGTTCTTCTCCAAGTCCCTGACTCAGGGTCTTCATCACTGGTTGCTCTCCGGAGTCAGTGCTGTCGGTGATCTTGTCCGGCACCTTTTTATACATTTCTTCCCAAAGCTCTCAGACATTCAGATTTATTTATCAGATCTACATTGAAACATACAGTGAAATGTGTGTTTGCATTCACAACCAACACACCGAAGGATGTGCTGGAGGCAGCTCACAAACATCACCAGACTTTCCGGTGCCAAGATAGCAAACCCAATGTTCAGCAGGAAAATACAACCGGCAGCAACAACAATAACAGCAAAACAAGCCCCTTTTCCACATCCGACCCCTCCCCTTCACACACACAGGCAGCTTTTCTTTGGTCCCAGACTCTGACTTACAGATATTGGTCCTCCAGCCTCAGTCCCTGGCATGGACTCACAGACATTGTATCTCGATCTCCAGACAGGGTAACCCTGGGGATTCTACCTTCAGGCCTTGACCTCCAGACTCACCAACTTTGCTGTTTGATCTTTGGACGTCACTCTACAGTCTTGTCGACATCTGAACTTCAACCTTGGGCCATGCCCTCTGGTCTTTCCATCCTCTGGGTATTGACCCCACTTATCACAGGTTTTTGACCTTTGGGTCTCCTCCTGCCATGATGGACTACAACCCAAGACTCACTGAGTGGGATTGCTAACCTCCATCCTCACTGCCTGCCAAACTGACCTTGGACTGTGGAGTCCTCTGATATGGACTCTGAACACCAGCTCTGCTCCGTGTCCCTAAACCATAACCCCCAATTCCCCATCTGTCCCCCCAATGAACAAACGCTAAAAAAAGAACCCAAGAAGCAAAGCAAAATCATTTAAATCTGAGCCATGACCTCGACAGAGATCACAGCTCAGCGCCATTTGACTGGTGAGAGATCCCGTCCCTCTCCTCAGGAGAATGTTTCTTGAACTCTTCCCAGCATCATATCTCTAACTTTCTCTCTCACATGTCTCCTACCCCCTCCAAGCTCTACCCTTCACTGTCTCCCCTTCCTCTCCACACTCCACCCTCCACTGTCCCTACTCCCTGTTCCACCTCCCTCCTGCTTCTCCCTGTTCCCCTCCCTCTCCCCGTGCAGTCTCATTCACAAATCCTGGAGTTATGGGATCTGAAACATGGCTGCTTGAATTCAGAATTGGCTTGCCCACAGAAGGGAATACTGCCTGGAGATCCGTAACCAGTGGTGTTGTGGGAGCTCTACTCTTGGTCATTTTTATAAAGGACTTGGATGAGGAAGTGGATAGCTGGGTTAGTAATTTTGCAGATGACATGAAGATTGGTGGAGGTATGGATAGTGCAGGAGGTTGCTGTAGGTTACAACGGGACATTGACAGGGTGCAGAGCTGGGCTGAGAAGAGGCAGATGGACTTCAATCCAGAAAAGTGTCAAGTGATTTGTTTTGGAATTTCGAAATTCAAGGCAGAATACAGAGATAGTGGCAGAATTCAGAGCAGTGTCAAGGAACAGAGGAATCTTGGTGTCCATATCCAAAGTTTCTGTGAGTTAACTGTGTCCTTAAGAAGCTGTATGGTGTGTCAGCTTTTATTTGTCAGGGTATTGAGTTGAATAGCCACAAGATCATGTTGCAGCTCAGTAAACCCTGGTTCAACCACACTCAGAATATTATGTTCAGTTCTGGTATCTCATTATAGGAAAGATGTGGAAGATTTAGAGAGGGTACTGAGGAGACTAATGAGGATGTTGTCTGGATTAGAGAGCATGTTTTATGAGGACAGGTTTGAGTGAGCGAGGGCTTTTCTCTTTGGAGACAATGAGGATAAGAGGTGATTTGATAAATGTGTACAAGATAAGTACTAGAGACCTTCACTCGGGGTTGAAATGGGTAATACGAAAGGGCATAAATCTAAAGTGTTGGGAGGAAACAGAAGGGAGATGTCAGAGGTAAGTTATTTTTACACAGAGAGTGGTTTTCTTTACAGAAAGAGTGGTGAGTGTGTGAAATGCACTCCTGGGGTGGTGGTAGAGGCAGATACATTGGGGGCATTTAATAGACTCTTAGAGAGGTACATGGGTGATAGGACAATGGAGGGTTATGTGGGAGGGAGGGGGTAGATTGATCTTGGAGTTGTTTAAATTGTTGGCACAATCTCACAGGGAAAAGGCCTGCACTGTGATATACTGTTCCATGTTCCAATGCTGGAGTTGCAGTTTGTTGGGATGTTCCAGGATTTCCCAGATTCTGGAATGGGCCCCGCTGATTGGAAAACTACAAATGTAAGGATCCCATTTCAGAAAGGACGGAGGTAGAAAGCAGGAAACTCAGTGTCTTGATGTCTGTCACTGGGAAAATGCTGAACACACACTGAAGGAACGATGACAAGGTGATAAGAAAATCTCACACGGTCAGACAGAGTCAGTGACAATGAAAGAACTGCAGAGGCTGGAAATCTGGAAATGCTCAGCAGGTCAGGCAGCATCTGAGGGAGGAGAAACAGTGTGTGAGCAGAGTGCTTTATTCAATGTGCTGAAGGGAATGAGCTGCCTGCTGAAGCTGCTCAGTGATGTCTGCTGGGAACACACGGGTCTGCAGGGACTGGAATCTGGGATGAAAAACGAGCTGCTGGAACTCAGTGGGTCAGGTCAGCAGACCACAGACTCTCTGAACTCCTCCAGAGTGGAGGGAGAGAGGAAACAGTGAGCTACCAAACTGTTAGCCTGTCACTGGCATTCGGAGAAATGGGGGAATCTACAACGAAGGATGTGATATCAAGGTCATTGGAAAATATTATGAGTGAGTCAAGTCAGCCTGGATTAATGAAATGGAAGTTACATTTGTCTGGTCTTTCCGAGGTCTTTGGGGAAGTATTGTGTGAAGTCGTTCAGGGGGAACCAGTAGATGTGATGTATTTGGATTTTTGGAATGTTATTGATGAGGTCTCTCACTGGAGGTTGGTGAACAAGTTTAGAGCACATGGAGTTGGGGAGAGAAGACGAGAGCACTTGGAACTGGGAGAGATTTCCAGCATGGACTGAACATTGATTAATGTAGAGAAAGGAAAAGGTAGGAAGGAATGGTTCCTTCTCACATGACTGGTCTGTGATCCGTGGGGTGTCTCAGACAGGGATCAGTGCTTGGGCCCCAGTTATTCACAGTCAGTTATTTCCCTGAGGAGACCAAAAGTAACATTTCCAAGTATACTGAAATGGGAATGTGAGTAGAGATGAAGGAAAAGGATTCTCCACCCTGGAGCTGTACAGAGAGGCTCAGGGACTGGCTGCGCTCAAAAACAAGATCAGCAGATTTCTGGGAATGAGAGGGATCAGGGATATTGGGATAAGGGTAGGAAATAGAGAGCCATCATTGAAAGTGGCATCACAGGTAGATAGGGTCATAAAGAGAGTGTTTGATGCATTGTCCTTCATAAATCAGGGCACTGAGTACAGGAGTTTAGATTTGGAAGCTGGACAATACTGTGGAGAGGCCTAGTTTGGAGTATTGTGTGCAGTTCTGGTCATCTACACACAGGAAAGATATTAATAAGCTTGAAAGAGATGTTGCAAGGACTTGAGGTGAATAGGTGAGGACTTTATTGACAATGAGGGCAGGACCATGAATGTAGGAATGAAACATTCCTTCTGCTCTGCTAATTTTTTTAATGATTTGTGATTGGATTTGAATTTGAATACTCTGTGATTTACTCTATCCAACCCTTCTGAGACAGACAGTTTCCCTTTGTCTGTCTCTCACTGAGTAACGCCATTTAAAGGGACATTACCAAGACTGAATGTTTGTATTATACGTCTTGTTCATTTCTTCCCTCACCACCTCCCAGTCAATGTTCCAGCTTCCATCGATCTCTGCAGGCTTTGCTCCGTATTCATCAGCAAACTGCTCATTGAAAGTGTAGAAAACCTTCTTCCAATAGGATGCTGCCTGTGCGGAAATTTCCCGTTGGATAATCCAGGATTTGTAGTAATCATTGACTGTTTGATAATCTTTGTAGGGATGGAATTGCCCATTTGTGTCTTTATTTCGGAATTTTGTATCACTTGCGACTGAAGCTGTGCAGATATCTATTGAAAGAATTTCACTGTCTGTCCATCGATATCTGTTGAGTCCTTTAGGTCTGTGCTGTTTACAGGAGTGTTGTGAGTGTACCGGGGTCTCTGAGTCACAGAAAACCCCACAGAAAGGACATTTCTTTGTACAATTGAATAACCCTTTGAACAACTCCTCCCTGGGTTTCATGGATAATTCTTCAATCTTTGCTTTGACATCCCAGCCTTTTACCTCACGGAGAAGTTTCTGCTCCACCTCTTCAATACATGGCAGAATGGCTTCTGCACATTTCTTGCCATCACTGCCACTCTGAAACAGAACGAGCTTCATCTCATCTTTGGGCATCGAGATTCTTGTGTTTAACTTTTCAACAAACATGTTTAGGAAGCTCTGAGCATTTCCAGCAAAGTTCTGCTTCACTGCATCCTGAACAATGTCCTTAGCTTGCCCAGTGATCTCTGTGAGGATTTCTTTAGCCAGACGGGTAAATGTGCTCTCTCCATCGCGTTCTGTCTTGCAGTGTTTAATAACTTGCTGATGGAGCCAGTCTTTGGCGAAATTCTCAAAGTCTCTGATGTACCAGAGATATTCATCAAATCGATGTGTTTGTTTCAGGTGGACCAGGAGGGCCACAGTGAAGGTGTTACGGAGACTGTACTTTCGCTCAGGGTCATGTTTTTTCATATCATCCACGATGTTCACGCTGAGAGTCTTGAGGGTGGCGTCTCGGAGAGCTGGCAAGAAACAAGATCGTGCAAATCGTTCTGCTTGTCTCTGGTTCTCATCCTGCTCTGTGTAAATATCTTTGAAGAGATCAAAGTATTGATCTTTCATGTTTTCCAGTCTTCTCCGTGGGTCGTGGTTGTGGATGAACCTCCTGTGCATCTCCTGGAATCTTGGTACAGCGTAACCACACAGGTGAAGTTTAAACTTGGCCTTGAAAACCTCAGACATTGAAATGTATTGATGTGAAATATTGTCAACTTTTTCCTCTATCATCTTCAAAAGTTCAATGCAATATTTATTGTCATAATCCATGTCCTTTTTTGTGATGTCAGTGATCCAATGTCTGCATTCATCCTCGATGAGATGTGTAATAATTGCTGCTTGATTGAGATCTGAATTCAATCTGGATGGAATGAGTTTACTTGGACCCCATCTCCAATATGACACGTTGATGTGTTTCACTTCAATCTGAAAGTACTGGGTCCCCAGTTCGCAGAGATTTTTACCTTTTAGCCTTTCATTAATCACTCTCCCTTGAGCTCTTATTGCCTCTCTGAGAAGATTTTCAATCTCCAGTTCAATCTTTCTTTCTCTGCAGGGCTGATACTCCAGCTCAGACAGTGTATTTTTCCACATTGTTTCAAATTCATTTTCCAATTCATGGTCACCCAACACCAGATTTGCTACTTTACAATTCTGTAAAAGCTCCTTCACCTGTTCTCCAATCTGCTTGTGAAAGTTGTTACAAATATCATCCACTCCCTGCAGTCCCACCCGTCTATTCACGGCATCTCTACATCTCTGCATTGAATCGTGCTGAAGTCGGCTGCATAAACTGGAGATGCTGAGCTTAAATTCCTCTCTGTATTTCTCCATCAGACACACGTTATCAGCCCCACTTTCATACAGAGCTTGTAGTTTATCCAGAGTGTCACCCTCCCTTTTGTTCATCTCTGTCCTCATCTCCCTCTCCAGATTACGGAGCAGTTCGGTCAGATCTCCTCTGGCATTGCTGATTCTGTTTTCAGCCTCATTTCCCCAGGAGTGAGTGAATTTGCGGAGTTCCCACTCCCAGTCCTTGTACTTCATGGAGAGGTGGCTGTAAGCCTCTGCGACCAGACTGTTCTGGAAGCTGAAAATGAAATTTTCGTGTTTCACCTGCTCCCAAAGCCCAGACATCCATTTGATAAAGTCGGGGATAGTGAAAGCTCTTTGGATTTTGCTCTGTTGGAGTAGACACTGAATTAGGTTCTTCTTCAGTTGGGAGACGTGTTCACTGTAGCCGGTGTTGACTGCAGCCATTGGGGGTGTACCATGCCACAGACCAGGGATGTACCAGTTGTCCTTGTCAGCATCATAGTCCATCACATCACAGAACGTTACTCGGTCTACCTTCTCCAGCTTTGCTGCAGCCTCTGTCATCTTATCCAGCTGTTCCAGGAGTTTCTGACGGCCTCTCAGATTCTGATCGTGTGCACTCACATCGCCGACGTTCTGGTGAACAAATATGCACTTTGGCCTTTTTCCTGTCTCCCTCATGCGGATTAAGGAATGAACAACAATCTGTAAAATATCTTTCATCTCTGACAGATTTTCCATCCCGATGTTTACCAACGTTAAGTTGCTTAATCCAACCACGAACGTTGCCAGCTCATTGTCGTGCTCGTAGCTGTCTGTCAGTGTTGCGAGTTGTGGGGCTCTCAGCCCCTCTGTGTCAATGACCAGGATGAACTCACAGCCCAGCTCCTCGGCCAGGCTCCCTGTGACTTTGATCAACTGCATGTAGGCCCCTCGAGTACATCGGCCGCTGCTCACAGCAAACCGCAAACAGAACATTGTGTTGAGGAGTGTGGACTTGCCCGTGCCCTGAACTCCGATCACCGTCAGCACAAACACTCGGCAAGTTCTTTCCACTTTGTTGGCCACTTCTGTGAGTACGGCAGTGATCCATGGAATGGGAACGTTGGAAACGTCTCCATCGATGAGTTCCAGTAGGAACCCTTCCAGCAACAGTTCAGCAGCAACACGTGGGAACTGTGACACCTTTGGGTGGATCTGTGTCCTTTCGGTGACATCATGTAGAGTCACTGAAAGTTCATAAACCTGGCCAAGTTCCCTCATGAAATGCTCGAGTCCCAGGGAACTATCAGACATCTTCTGATCCAATTCCTTCAGTTCCTTCACCTTCTGCTTTGAGTCTTTGCACAGTTCTTTATAAATTCTACGCAATCCTGCCATAACTTCCCGCGATTTACTGTCCAGTTCCAGCTTCAGCCACTGTAGGGAAATGGCTCTGTCAACCCCACCATGACGGGTGAGGTATTCAATGAACAGCCGCATCTCGTCCGACAGACTCTGTCTGAGCTGAGCTTCCCGGATTCTGTTCTTTTCCTGGTTCAGTTCGTGGTTATACACTTCTGTGGTTCTGTCCCCACGGAGTTTCATCCGAGATTTCTCTTTTTCAACTTTAGACAACCCTTGCCAGGGCTCTCCATGAAAGGGCAACACTCTCCTTTTATACCCAGTAATGTCTCCTGAGTCAAGTCTGTCCAGTATTTTGGTCAGTTCCTTGGCTCGTTGTATTTCAGGTTGACGTTCATCGACCTCAATCCCACTTTCCATCGCAATGTCAGCCATTTTCTCCAGGCTCAGCAAGGTCTGGTCCCGGTCCCTCATTAGAATTACTTGTTTGATCTGAGAACAAACTATCTCTGCAAGATTACCTTCATTTACATTTGCCCGAAGAATGCATTGTTGAGGTTCTAACTTTAGATCTTTGAACAGATTCTTCACCTGCTCAGGGGTTATGTGTTGCTGATTGATGTGGGTGTTGACTATGAGAAGGAGTTTTGCTGGTGACTGTGTGAGAGAGGTGAGAAATTCTCGTTCCTTCTCACCGATCACATCAATGAAAATAAAGAGAGCAGCAGATACTTTTGCCAGAAACCGAGCGTTTCCCTGGAAAGTTTCAGCATCACCTCGGAGGTTAATGAATGCAGCAGCCTCTGGGAAAAAATCCGTGTTACTCTTCCCAGAAGGGAGATACCAGCTGATCTCAGCCATTCCATCGGATATCCTGCGGGGCACATTCCCACATTCCATCTCGGAGTGCAGGAAGATGTTCTGCTGCAGCTGTGCCTGACTCAGGGTGAGATTGAGGATTCGGGATTTGGACACTGTGCACCTTCCCAGTCTGAGGAAGGACACCGTTGGCATGGCTGCTGTCACGATGGGCACCTCCACAACGGGGCTGCTGTCTGTAGGAGAATGTGGGCACCATGTTTTAACAATGGGCCTCATGGCCCAGAGGAGAAGGGTGGCACCAGGCCCTTCTGTGGGTCCCCTCACCTTATCCATGGGGTGACTGTGTGTGTCTGGCATCAGAAAGGGTAATGCAAACTGGCACAGAGACATCTTCAGCATCAGTTCCTGCTGGAGAGAGTGGTCAGCACAGAGGAAAATGGCAGCAATGATATCCAGAGGATTCATCCCACAATCCTCTGGTGCTGTAACTTCAAAAAAATCACTGTAGTCTTCATCATCATCATCATCATCCTCACCCTCCGAGGGCAGATCAGGTGGCCAGTTGGGATTCCTCGCCAGTGAATTGGCTGAGAGGATCCTTTGGAGAAATCGCCAGGGAAGATCTTCTGCACAAGTTGGTTTGCTGTCCTCCAGTTTATCCTGGGATACCCTCTGCACGGTCTGAAGAGACAGTTTGTGAGGATAATGATCCTGTAATCCCAAATCCTTTACAATTTGTGGGGGGCTGAGATTTACAGACTCATTTTTTCCAGAAGGTAAAATGCTCATCATTGTCTCCGATACACTCTGTGTTCCCCTGGAATCTCTGTTCTCTTTCTCAGAGGTGGGACTACTTCGGGGAGTGGCGTGCTGATCGGGGTGTTTTGGGAATAGGAATACTGTTCTGTTTCTTAAATTCTCACAAAGGTAAAACTTGTCTCCAAAGATTTATGGTTTTGACTTGATTCCTGTCCTGGATATTTGCTGTGCCTGATGTTCTACTGGAACACACAGTTCCTGTCCCAGGATCTCAGGGCTGAATGGTTCCGTGCCTCTGGCTGGTGATCCTCTGTCAGGTCTCGTTGTCCTGGCACGGTGTGTACTGAGTACAGTCAGTAGGTGATCACCATGGCAACCTGGAATTGGTCACAGAATCATATCTTCACTTGGAGATTCCACACCAGGAAGACTGGGTACAAACTTGTTGTCCTTAGTAAATGAACAATGCAGTTGTAATGAAGATTCTGCAGAATATTTTACTGGGTTGAAACCAGAGAATCCTTGAAATACTCAGCAGGTGAGGCAGCATCTGTGGAGAGAGAAACAGGGTCAGTGTTTCAGCTCCATGTGTTGGTGAGTCTGTCACATCAGGAGAAGTTGAGTAGACCAGCCCTCTGTTCACTGGGGGTTAGAAGAATGAGTTGTGATCTCACTGAACTGAGGACAGAGTTTAACATTGCTGGATACAGGGAGGATGTTCCCACTGGCTAATGAGTGTAGGATCAGGGCACAGGCCGACTGTAAGGAGTGGGCTGTTCATGACCGTGATGAGGGAAATGTCCAAGTCTCCACACAAATAGAACATAGAACCAGAACATTACAGCAAAGTGTAGGCCCTTCAGGACCCAATGTTGTACCAACCTGTTAACTTAGTCTAAGTGTTTAGACATGCACCTGTCTGTGTTGGTTTCTGAGGTTTAGATGCTCTAACTCCCTGGAGTATGCATAGCTGGCGAGGCCCCTTTAAATTTTCTGGACAGCCCTGCTAATTGGCAATCATGTTTTGGGCAGGAAGGATTGAGCATTTAAAGAGGACCTGAACTGTGTTTGGTGCTGCAAAGATGGCACCACTTACGGTGGCCGTGTTGTGAGCTCCGTTCCAAATCTACAGTACCCTACTAACTACTGTAATTTTCTTAGCATTTTCTGTTCAAGTAGCTGATATACACATCAGAAAGATGGCATTTACCCACTATGTGCCGCCTTTCCTACACTGGGAACTCCTGCTTGCGCGATCCATGGGAGACTCATCTCTTACACTGCCACTACCTCGGAAGAAGTACCAAAGGCGAGGGAGAAGAGCCAGCATCCTGGTGAGGCTGAGACGGCATGCAAATCGGCTGCCACTCCCTAGCGTACTCCTGGCTAACGTTCGGTCCCTGGATAACAAGCTTTGTGAACTGAGAGCTAGAAACTCCTATCAGCGGGAAACAAAGGAATGCAACGTTTTGTGCTGCGTGGAGACCTGGCTGATGGAGGAGATACCAGATCATGCCATCGATCCCTCTGGGACCCCCCTGTTCCAGGCAGACAGGTCGAAAACCCTCACTGGGAAGAGTAAAGGAGGAGGGGTATGCTTCATGGTCAACAATGCTTGGTGTGACACCAAGAACGTGCATGCACTCAAATCCTTTTGCTCCCCAGACCTGGAATATCTAGTGCTGCTGTGCAGACCCTACTGGCCGCCTAGGGAGTTCACGGCTGTTATCATCACAGCAGTACAGGCTGATACTGACCTGGCTCTCAAGGAACAGTACAAGACCATCAACACGCTGGAGACTGCACATCCAGAGGCTGTCATCATCGTCGCCAGTGACTTTAATTGAGCGTCGCTGACAAAAATCTCTCTGAAGTTTTGTCAGCACATCCAGGTGAGCACTAGTGGAGATAACACACTTGGCCACTGCTACACTCCCTTCTGCAACCCTGTGTTGAACATGTATTACTTTAGAAATTAGTTAGGGTTACCCATAGCCCTCTATTTTTCTTATCTCCATGTACCTGTCCAGGAGTTTCTTATAAGACCCTACAGTATCCATCTTCACCACCATCGCCAGCAGCCCATTCCACGCACTCACCACTCTCTGTATAAAAAACTTACCCCTGATATCTCCTCTGTACCTATTTCCAAGCACCTTAAAACTGTGCCCTTTCATGCTAGCCATTTCAGCCCTGGGGAAAAGCCTCTGACTATCCACACGGTCAATGCCTCTCATTATCTTATACACCTCAATCATGTCACCCCTCATCCTCCGTCGCTCCAAGGAGAAAAGCCTGAGTTTACTCAACCTATTCTCATAAGGCATGCTCCCCAATCCAGGCAAAATCCTTGTAAATCTCCTCTGCACCCTTTCTATGGTTTCCACATCCTTCCTGTTGTGAGGCGATCAGAACTGAGCAGAGTACTCCAAGTGGGGTCTGACCAAGGTCATATATAGTTGCAACATTACCTCTCGGCTCTTAAACTCAGTTCCACGGTTGATGAAGGCCAATGCACTGTATGCCTTCTTTACCACAGAGTCAACTTGTGCAGCAGCTTTGAGAGTCCTATGAACTCTGACCCCAAGATCTCTCTGGTCCTCCACACTGCCAAGTCTTACCATTAATACTATATTCTGTCATCATATTTGACCTACCAAAATGAACCACTTTACACTTATCGGGGTTGAACCCCTATTGACATCAGTGGATCTGGGGTTGAGATGGTGAACAGCTTCAAGTTCCTTGGCATCCACATCACCGAGGACCCCAATGGTCTGTACACACTAACTGTGTGGTGAAAAAGGCACAACAGCGCTTCTTTCACTTCAGACAGTTGAGGAAGTTTGGTATGGGCCCCCCAAATCCTAAGAACTTTCTACAGGAGCATAACTGAGAGCATCCTGACTGGCTGCATCACTGCCTGGTATGGGAACTGCACCTCCCTCAATCGCAGGACTCTGCAGAGTGTGGTGCGGACAGCCCAGCACATCTGTAGTTGTGAACTTCCCATGATTTACAAAGACAGGTATGAGAAAAGAACCTGAAAGATTATTGGGGACCCAAGTCAACCCAACCACAACCTATTCCAGCTTCTATCATCCGGGAAGTGGTACCGCAGCATAAAAGCCAGGACCAACAGGCTCTCGGACAGCTTCTTCAACCAGTCCATCAGACTGATGAACTCACGCTGATTCTACATTATTCTATATTACAATGACTGTTCTATTTATTATAAATTATTATAAATTACTATGATTGTATATTGCACATTTAGATGGAGACGTAATGTAAAGATTTTTACTCCTCATGTATGTGAAGGATATACGAAATAAAGTCAATTCAATTCAATAGTAAGTCTACTTGTGATTTTTGTTTTGTGCTCAGATTCTCGATCCAGTTTGAAACTGTGTCCCGATTGTTGCCTTGGATTCTCCAGCATTTGGGTCTAAGTTGTCCTTGTCAAGGACTCTCGTCACAGTACGACTGAGCCAGTATGGACCCAGTGTGATATCAGAGTCTTTTGACTGCCCTGACCAGCCACAGTGAAGATATTTCTCGACAGCCTGGAGATGCACAATTTCCAGGTAGCCGTTGGTCAACTTTTGCAAGCAGGAAGCCAGAATCACTCAGGAGAACCAGTAGGTGGCTCTGCAGAGTCAGTGCATCTTCCAACCCCAGAGAGTTTCAACGGTGACCTGGGTTCTTGCTGGGGCTTCCTCATCCAATGCTCATTAGTGTTTGAACTCCAGCACCTCCCTCATGGCCACCATGAGGGAGGTGCTTTATCACTCCGCTGGAGCCAGCTGAGACTCAGACTGCCTGATGAAAGTTCTCTCGCTACGAGAATTGAGTCAGTCCTTGCCCGCAATTGTCTTGGACGGCTGCCCGCTAGGTTTTGGACAGATCCAGAACAGACTGTGGTGCTGCAGATGAGGATAGGGGATCACATGGAAGACATTAGTTTCTAAATTTTTGACTCACCACTCATACCTCTGATCCTCGGGTACCCTCGGCTCAACCTAACACATCTGTGGACTGGACGGAGGGGAGAATCACTGCTTGGTGCAACCATTGTAAGAGGGTTTGTTTTTGGCTTGGTGTTCCAACCCTTGACTCTCCCAAGAGCAGCAGCCAATGGGGGAACAGATTTATGCTCAGGGTAACCTGAAGCCTTCAGGAAACCCAGTCCTACCTTTCAGGGAAGACAAGCTGGCTCCAGCCAATAGGCCCCGTGCAGTCAAAGGTTTGTTGGAATGAGATCTCTAGATCAGGAGCAAGCAAAGGAGGTGCCCAAGCAGTATGGAACTTTAGCATCTAAGTCAAGGGCTCCAGTTGCCAGATCCCATCTAAGGGGAAGGTTCCAAGATGGAGGTCTTTGGAACAGAGTCCCAGGGGCACAAGAACTATTTGTCACACCTCGGGGCTGATTTCTGTAGAGACGGACAAGGATTTGAACTGTGATTTTGCTCCTTTTTCACTAAAGATTCTTGTGCATCAATAGAGGAAGCTCTGGGGTTTTCCAAAGGACCCTCGCTACCGATGGAGTCTCAGAGGAAGTGTTGGGGGTAATGGCAGCACCCAAGCTGGTAGAAATCCCTTCCATCTGCAAGGATTTGGAAGAGGTCTTCAGTAAGTGAAAAGCTGGACTTCTGGTAAGAGGACGATAGCTTAGTCACTTAAAACTATTGCTCTGTTTCATCTCTTACCTCTGCACTCTTTATCTCCTTTTATTTACTCCAGTCTGTTAATTTTTTTTTTGCTCTCCTACCTGCCTGAGAATATGCCTGTCCTACAATGGCCACAAAGTTTCCTGGGAATCTGGGGAAAAAAGAACTGCGACTTTTTTCAACATGAGTCAACTACCCAAGAATTAAAATGTAGCGCTCAGCAGCTGGAAGCCGTCTGTTCGAATTTGAGTGAGCATAACACCAAGTTAACATCCAAAATAACTGATCTTGAAGGCTGGAGTAGACGTCATAATCTATGAATTCTTAGTCTGCCAGAGGCTATCGAAAGTGGATCTCCTGTTGAATTTTTTTCTTATTTACTCTGTGATATTTTTGGGAAGGATATTCTTCCGACCCAGCCCGAGTTAGACAGAGCTCACCGTACATTTCTGGCCAAACCTGAGTTGGGCTTCAGGCCAGGCCCGGTTATTCTGCATTTTCATTGATTTCAGGTGAGAAACCTTTTGATCATGGAGGCACGTCGGAGGGGAAAATTGGATTTCAGGGGTCATTCTATGCATATCATTGAGGGTTATGCTCCTCGAGTTCTGAAGCTGCGTGCTGAGTATAAAGAAGTTATGAAAGAGTTTTACAATCGTGGATTCAGGCCCTCTCTGCATTACCTAGCCCATCTCCGAATAATTCTTAGTACTGGACAAAAAAAATGGTTTAACGGTTACAGAAGCTCAGAAATTTATTGAAAGTCTCCCTGTCATTTTGACTCCATCAGACTCGGTCTGATTATTTAAAATGGCCGATAAGTAATTAAACATTTTTTTTCTTCTTTCTGGTTTTTTTCTGTTGTCTTTTTAAATTACTGTATTTCTTTCATATTTTCTTGTGGGTAGGCTACTCTGGATTATTATTTTGAATTAAGTTTAATACTTTTTGATGGAACTGTTTCTCTTTTCTGCATAAATTCTCTAGTTTTTGAATTGTTAGTTAAACGGAGCTTATGATAACGTTACAAAACTGGAAGTTGGACTTTAGAGTTGTTTTTTCTCTGAAGAGCTTCCTGCTGTTTTTTGGTAGCTTTCTTGTTCTGGGATCTGGGGTGGGGGGGAGTCTCTCTAGTACCAACACCATACATTGAACCTTTAGTTATTCTTTGTTACTCAGGACATTTTTTTGTCCTGATTCTCTTGTCTTATATTTTTGCCACAGAGCTGTTATCTGAATGTTTGATCTTGTTTATACCTACTACCCTTTATGTTTTTTTTAAATGTCAATGTTTAGTGCGCTGAATTTTATAAGCTGGAATGTTAAAGGATTGAACCATCCTGTTAAAAGAAGGAAGGTGTTTTCACATCTTAAGCAGCTCAAAGATGACATTGCTTTTTTTGCAAGAAACTCATATTCATAGCTTTGATAATTCTCATCTAATGTCAAGGTGGGTGGGACAGCACATCCATTCTTCCTTCCTGGCTAAAGCCAGGGGGGGGGTGGTGGGGGTTCTCTATCCTTATTAATCAAAATGTTCCCATTGAGCTTCACAACAAAATATCTGATACAAATGGTCATTTTATTATTGTCTCAGGGAAATTGTATAATACTAGGGTAGTATTGGCTAACCTGTATGCTCCCAATTCGGATGACGTGAACTTTTTTGAACATTTTTTTCTCTTTATTGCCTGATTTGAGTTTGTATTCTCTTATATTGGATGGTGATTTTAACTGTTGATTAGATCCAGATTTGGATTGATCGTCCTCTGTACCTAGACTACCTAGTAAATCTGCTTTATCTATTCACTCTTTTCTTTCTAATTATGGTATCTCTGATGTGTGGCGTTTTTTCCCTCTACTGAGAGAGATTATTCCTTTTATCACATGTCCATCATACTTTTACTAGAAATGATTATTTTTTAATGGATTACCAGCTGATTCCATCTGTTCACTTTTGTGATTATCAGAGTATATTGATTTCAGATCATGCCCCAGTTACCCTGTCTATAAATTTTCCTGGTCTCCCTCAAATGAATAAACATTGGCATTTTAATCCGCCCTTGTTATCGGACAATGATTTTGTAAAATTTATGAAGGACCAGATAACTTTTTTCCTAAACACTAACATGTCATCTGAAATCTCATCCCAGGTTGTCAGGGATGCCATGAAAGCATATTTGAGGGGTCAAATAATTTCATATACTTTCTATGCAAATCTGAAAAGAAAGACCCATTTAGAGTGATTAGATTTGATTAGTCAGATTAAAGCAACAGACCGTCAATATGCCCAGACCAAAAATCCCGAACTGTACAAGAAGTGAGTAGAACTTCAAATTAAGTTTGACCTTATTTCCACTCAACCAGTTGAACGTCAACTTCTTAAAAGCAAGAGCCGGTTTTATATCCATGGTGATAAATCCGGCAAGTTTTTAGTCAACCAACTAAGATGCTCTAAAGCTAAACAACAAAATACAAAAATTCGAAAAGGAAATGGGAACATTACTTCGAATCATTCTGAAGTTAATGACATGTTTAAGAACTATTATCCTCAACTTTATACCTCTGAATCTTTAAATGATAATATCTCTGTTGAGCACTTTTTAAACAGCTTAAGTATTCCTTCGCTCTCTTCTGATTTTAAAGTAAAACTCAATGAACCATTATCACTAGAAGAAATATTTTCTGCAGAATTTTATAAACCAATCATTTTCCTCACTGCTTTCGTCTCAGTTATTCTTAGTTCTATCTGATTTGTTTAAACATGGTAAATTGCCAGAAACATTTAACGAGGCATGTATCATTCTTTTAGCCAAAAAAAGGTAAAAACCCAACAGAGTATTCTTTGTATGGGCCGATTTCTTCGTTAAATATTGATGTTAAAATTTTGGCTAAAGTTTTGGCTCGTAAATTGGAGAACATTGCTCCTTCTATTATTTCTGAAGATCAAACTGTTTTTTATTAAAAATCACCTTCCCTTTTTTTTAATATATGTGTCTATTTAATATCTTGTACTCACCCTTATTTGGGACTCCTGAATGTATCATTTCTCTTGATGTGGAGAAAGCATTTCATCGTGTGGAGTGGAATTACATTTTTGCGGTTTTAGAAAAATTTGATTTTGGACAAAGTTTTATTTCATGGATTAAATTGTTATATTCATGTCCCACCACTTCTGTTTAAACTAACTCTCAGCAATCCCAGTCTTTTAGCCTTAAACGTGACACCCAACAAGGATGCCCTTTAAGTCCCTTACTTTTTGAATTGGCCATAGAGCCATTGGCGATTGCGTTTTGTAGCTGTGCTGAATTGATGTGGATTTGGAGGGGGGTGTTGAGCATAAAGTTTCTCTTTATGCTGATGATCCTTTACTTTTTATATCAAATCCATCTACTTCCTTACCCCCAATGATTTTACTTTTTAATCAATTTAGTCAGCTTTCCAGTTACAAAATTAATTTACACAAGAGCGAACTCTTCCCAATCAATAGAGAAGTACAAGCATTAGTATTTCATGACCTCCCTTTCGAAGTAGTTAATAATCAATTTACTTACCTTGGTATTACAGTAACAAGGAACTTCAAGAATCTTTTTCGAGAAAATGTTGCTAATCTTTTAAACTCTACAAAATAGAGTTTGACACAGTGGTCACCCTTATCCATGTCTCTGGTAGGTCAAATTAATGTTATTAAAATGTATACCCTTCCTAAATTTTTATACTTATTTCAGTCTTTACCAATTTTTTATTTCTAAAGCTTTTTTTAATTCATTAGATTCTATCATTTTGTCCTATCTATGGAAGGGCAAACATTCTAGACTTAATAAAGCTCACCTTCAAAAATCTAAAAAGGAAGGCGGTATGGCTTTGCCTAACTTCCGTTTATGTTATTGGGCAGCCAATATTTGTTGTCTTACTTTTTGGTCCTTCTTTCATAATCAGTCTGACTGCCTAAAATAAGTGGCAATGGAGTTGAATTCTAGTGAGGATCTCTCCATTTCTGCACTTCTTGGATCTGTACTTCCTTGTCACTTGCCTAGACTAATTGTTAATCCCCTTATTAGACATACTCTGAGAATATGGGCTCAGTTTAGAAAATATAATGGCCTTCATGGTTTCTCTCTCTCTCTAGTGCTATTTTACACAATCATCTTTTCCTACTTCTACCTTCTATGCAAGACTCAACATTTCGTGATTGGTACAGAAAGGGCATTAGGCGCTTTGAATATCTTTTCATAGATAATTGTTTAGCAACTTTTCAACAACTATCTGCAAAGTTTAACCTACCTAATACTTATTTCTTTTGACACCTTCATATTAGACATTTCATTCTCCTTTTAAGATCAAATTTTCCTGAGATGCCTGAGGAAAACTTTGTGGACCTGTTTCTTTGTATTAATCCACTGGGCAAAGGATTAATATCTTCTATTTGTGATAAGTTAGTGACTTTAAGGTGTGCCCCCTTTGATAAAATTAGAACTGCTTGGGAACATGATTTAAATATTTCTTTGTCTGATGCGAGGATGTGAGGATTACATTCCTGGACTTCTCTAGTGCCTTTAACACCATCCAGCCCAAGATCTTAAGGCACAAACTAACGGAGATGGGAGTAGACTCTCACATGGTGGATTGGATAGTGGACTACTTGACAGATAGACCTCAGTATGTGCGGTTGGGAGACTGTAGGTCTGACACGGTGGTCAGCAGCACAGGAGCGCCGCAGGGGACCGTGCTCTCTCCGGTCCTGTTCACCCTGTACACATCAGACTTCCAATATAACTCGGAGTCCTGCCATGTGCAGAAGTTCGCTAATGACACGGCCATAGTGGGGTGTGTCAGGAATGGACAGGAGGAAGAGTATAGGAAACTGATACAGGACTTTGTGATATGGTGCAACTCAAACTACCTGCGTCTCAATATCACCAAGACCAAGGAGATGGTGGTGGACTTTAGGAGATCTAGGCCTCATATGGAGCCAGTGATCATTAATGGAGAATGTGTGGAGCAGGTTAAGACCTACAAGTATCTGGGAGTACAGTTAGACGAGAAGCTAGACTGGACTGCCAACACAGATGCCTTGTGCAGGAAGGCACAGAGTCGACTGTACTTCCTTAGAAGGTTGGCGTCATTCAATGTCTGTAGTGAGATGCTGAAGATGTTCTATAGGTCAGTTGTGGAGAGCGCCCTCTTCTTTGTGGTGGCGTGTTGGGGAGGCAGCATTAAGAAGAGGGACGCCTCACGTCTTAATAAGCTGGTAAGGAAGGCGGGCTCTGTCATGGGCAAAGTACTGGAGAGTTTAACATCGGTAGCTGAGCGAAGGGCGCTGAGTAGGCTACGGTCAATTATGGAAAACCCTGAACATCCTCTACATAGCACCATCCAGAGACAGAGAAGCAGTTTCAGCGACAGGTTGCTATCGATGCAATGCTCCTCAGACAGGATGAAGAGATCAATACTCCCCAATGCCATTCGGCTTTACAATTCAACCGCCAGGAGTAAGATATGTTAAAGTGCCGGGGTTAGGACTCAATGTATTTAAGTAAACTTTAATAAGAACTTTTTAAAAGCTATTATTAATGCTTTTTGAGAGGGTGATTTTAGATGCATATCATATTTTTACTGAGTTAGGTATTGTATGTAATTAGTTTTGCTACAATAAGTGTATGGGACATTGGAAAAATGTTGAATTTCCCCATGGGGATGAATAAAGTATCTATCTATCTATCTATCAGTTTGGGTTTCGATTCTTAAGTCAGTTATCTCAACCTCTTTATGTGCTCAGCACTGCCTGTTGCAGTTTAAGGTTGTACATAGGGCTCATATGCCTAAAACTAAATTATCGCAGCTTTATCCTGACATTAGTTCTGTTTATGACAAGTGTAAAGGGCTTCTCTTATCCATATGTACTGGGCTTGTTCTAGTCTAGAGAAATTCTGGAGAGAATCCCACATTCTTAATTCCCACTTAGAACCTAACCCTCTGATTGCCCTTTTTGGTACTTTGGGTGAAGCAGACATGCATTTGAGTCCGACTAAACGTCGAACGTTATCTTTTGCCTCTCTTTTGGCTAGATGCTTAGTTCTTCTCAGGTAGAGAGATGTTGCCCCCACCCACTCATGCTCAATGGCTTAGTGATATTATGTTCTGTTTAGACCTTGAAAAGATTCATTAATCACAATTCACTTAACAATTCAGACATAAAGTTTCATAACTTTTATATTTTGCATGCTTTTTCCTTATTGTTATGAATTATAAATTAGACATGTTTGTTTTGCACTGTATTAATCTCCATTTTGTTGATGGTTTTTTTTTGTAGTTGTACTGTAGAAACTCATTAAAAAAATAATTAAAAAAAGACTCCCACTGCATCGACCCTACCACAGTGCAATAGATCTATTGCCTGGTTTGTGTCCTCCACGGGGTCAATTATACGCACTCTCAGGCCCAGTGAGAAGCGCTATGGAGGAAAATATAAAGGAGGCTCTTGATCTGGGATTCTGGTCAGACCTTCGGCCTTGAGAATGCGCCAGCAGTTTTCCAAGCATTTATAAATGACGTGCTCCGGAATACTCTCGGGCTCTTTAGTTTTGACTACTGAGGGAGAGGCTGCTTTCACAGAGCTCAAACAGCAGTTCACAACAACTCCCATTTTGGTCAAACTTTCCCTCCATCATGGAAGTGGGTGCCTCAGATGTTGGAGTGGGTGCAGTGTTATCCCAGTGGACACCTTCAGACAATAAACTACACTGATGTGCACTCTTTTCCAGGTGACTATCCCCGGCAGAGGTGAATTACAACATTGAGAATGGAGAACTGGCTCTGGAGGAGTGGTGTCACTGGCTCAAGGAGGCCAAGAACCCTTTATGATATGGATGGACCACAAGAACCTGGCTTTTATTCAGGAGACCAAGAGACTGAATTCCAAGCAGGCCAGGTAGTCTCTTCTTTAACCATTTAAATTTCATCCTAACCTATCAACCGGGATCTAAGAACCAGAAGCCAGTTGCCTTATCCAGGCAGTTTGATGAACCTGAATGAGAAAAGCAGCCTATCACGATTTTGCTCCAAGCCAAGGAGATAGTGCCTATTCGATTGGGCATTGACATGCTTTATAGCAAGGCCAAGGTGCAAGGGGAGGTTCCTCAGAACAGCGTCTTGGTCAGCTGTTCATTCCTAGTCCTGTTCAGCCTCAGGTTCCTCAATGGGGATGTGCATAGAGAATGGCCTCTCACCCAGGGATTGCCAGGACCTTCAAGTTCATTAAGAGAAGATATAGGTGGCCTGGAATGGTGAGGGAGGTCCATCAATAGATGCTGGTATCTGAGACGTGTGCCCAGAACAAGGAGCCCCATATCCAACCTCAAGGGCCCCTTCACCCTCTGCCTGATCCAGGAAGACCACGGGCACATATCTCCATGGAGTTTGTCATGGGTCTTCCTCCTTCCAAGGGGAAGACTGCTATCATGGTAATTGTGGATCGTTTTTCAAAGGCCTGCAAATTCATCAACTTGACAGACTTCCATTTGTGGCAGAGATGGTCGGGATTGTCCTGCTGTGGGCCTTAAGGATGCATGGTTTTCCGGTGGACACTGTGTTGAATCACAGACTGCAATTTGCATCACATTTCTGCAGGGCATTTTGCAATCTGATAGGAGCAACAGCAAGACTTTCTTCTGGGTTTCACCTGCAATCCAAAGGCCAGGCGGAGTGGGTACCAAGATATGGAAATGTACCAAATGATGGCTGGCCTCTGAAAGACCAAACCAGTGGAGCGACCATTTGATGTGGGACAACACATTACAGCATTCAGCGCATGGGATGTCTCCTTTGTCTACCCTGCTTGTAATTTCCTCAAAAAATTGCAGTAGATTAGTCAGGCAGGATTTATCTATGCCCCTCATAATCTACACCCCTCATACCTCTGTGAATTATCCCTTCATTTTCCTATGGTCAAGGAATAAATTCCTAAACTGTTCAACCTTTCCCTATAACTCAGGTCCTCAAGTCCTGGCAACATCCTTGCAAATTTTCTCTAGGCAGGTCCATCTACCACCTAACCCCAAAGAAATTGCAAAAAACATTTTATGATGGTTTATTGTACTATTTGATATGCAGAACAACATATCAAAAGTTGGACAATTTTGACACATGGGAAGGTCACCAAAAATGACATTAAAAAACAAGATGGCTGCCAGCAGAAAAACGTCAGAAATCTGACTGATAACTATCAAATTGCAAGTGTTTTAAACCTGATGTTTTAATGCTCTTTTCACCAATGTTTTTTCAAATAACAGTAGTTCCTGGAATGAAAGCTGCATTTGTACTCACGTCATGACGTCAATCAATGACGTAATCAAGGGACAACTCTGGTATTAAGTACTGACATCATGACACATAATATGCTACCTTATGGTTTCTCAGATGCAGTCTTGTTCATCATCCTCTTCTATCACTGGCTCATTTGTCATATTGTCACAGTTGTCATCTTGGCAATGCCCACATGCACTGGTGCATTCCAGCCCATGTTTTCTGCAGGTACACTTTAGTGTATTGCACCCTCCCGAACAGTTGCAGTGAATCATCTGAACAAGTACCTCTGCAGCAGGCCTTTTGCATGTCAACATTGGAACAAGTTTTTCCCCTCCCCACTCAGACAGCTCCATTTCATCACTACAGCCCATCCACTCCATATCCTGGTAGTAAGTCCACAGGGAGTGAAACTTACAGGCCGAGGTGGTTGGTGGCAGTCTTTCAGGTGTGACGAAAGTCATAGCTTTCGCAACTTTCTTGCAGAGCATATTGTATCTGACAGATGCCAGGGAGTTGTTATGTTTTCCATTGAACAATGCCACCATTGCCCTACAGCCAGTGGTTTCCACAACATCCTGATTCAGACAGACAGACAGACATACTTTATTGATGCAGAGGGAAATTGGGTTTCGTTGCAGCCACACCAACCAAGAATAGTGTAGGAATATAGCAATATAAAACCATAAATAATTAAATAATAAGTAAATTGTGCCAAGTGGAAATTAGCCAGGACCAGGCTTTGGTGAACAGAACACTTTCGAACAGTCTCTGATTCCCTTTTGTTTTTTGATGATTCCTTGAAACCCCGACTTCTTTCCGATCCCAAATACTCTGGATGTTGGTTCACATCCAGTAAAGGCATGGAGAAACTATAGATCATTACAAGCTGCTTCTCCGAGTATCTGCTTAAGAACCTTGATATTATAGGCATTTGATTTCGCCTTGTCCGAGTGGAAATAGAGTTCAGTGCAGTCTGTTACCACTACATGGCAGAGCAAGAGTACAATAAGATCTCAAAGTCGGCATCTCCTTCAGCTTGAATCACTTTGCAGCCTCTCTGTCACAAACGTTCCACGATGAGCTGGATAATTACCTGCTTGTTTGCCTCATTCAACAAGAAGTGCTCCTTTTTTCCAACAAATTTTGTCACCCCTGTAATATTCACCTTGTTCGCTTTCAAATTTCTACTTCGCCACTGATGAGTACAGTCCTTTATGCTTGGCCCAACCCCATAACCATCAAACACTACAGTGGCTCTGGCATAGTGTTTGACAGTGAATGAGGTGTAGTCATCTGCAATTGAACTGTAGGTGCACCCCTCCATCCATTTTAAGTGGTGCAGAAGTGATCCTCCATCTAGAACATAGTGATGTGTCACTGGGACCGTCTGTGGAAAGCATTGTCCGATTTGGAGGTGGCATAGTTCTTTATCACTTCTGCCAGTTGTGGCTTATCCTGCTAGCACAAGAGATCTTTGCTTCAAACAAAGACATCGGATATGGATAGATTTCATAGTTCATTACTTCTTCTAGCCGGAGATCACCTGTTTGTGACACAACTAGGAACCTCTGGAATAACAACGCTGGATCTATGGTACGGTCTTCAGCAACTTTGACTGCCCTGCTGGATGCTAATGTCTTGACCTTTGAACTCCTTTTGTGCGAATACGAGAGAACAGAGTGTCCGTCCATCTTCCTAACTATGTCATTTCCTATTGTGAACAGGTCATGTACATTGACATCCTCATTTGCATAAACCCCTGTGATGATGTTGCGCAATGATTTATCATCCGAAAACAGTTTTGCTGTGACTTTTTCAAGGTCAGCCTCATCTCCACTCACTCTGGAGGTGGACAACTCTTTATGTTGTTCACCTGTTGTGGACAGTTCTTGCATGGCAAGGTTGAAAGAGGATGGTACAGTGCAAGACATAGTCCAAACTGCTCTCTGCTACTCTGACATCCCACTTCCTCGTGTTAGGCCCCCCTGGCTTTTTAGTAAGCGCATTAGTGTCTGTTCTGTCACAAGGTCAGATCCAAGGCCAGCCCAGTGTTGGCTGCTGCGTCGGATTACAGGGAACCCAGACTGGAACTTCTGATGAACCTCAGGGTTGTCATCCTCCAATGCAAGCATCTTCTGGAGATAGAGACAAGCCGACTTCAGATAATTTGGATAGCCAGCAGCTGAGAATAATGTCAAACAAGCTGAGATGGCACTGAGATGCATTTTCCATGATCCCATTCGATAGGCTGCAACAAGTGCCCTATCAATCCCTACCGTGTGCTGGTAGTTGACCCAGTGTGCTGGCTTTGGAGGTCCCTGCCAGTTCATCCTTTTTAAGAGTTACAGTTTTGTCAATCCTGCAAATGCAATCTGATTTCAACGACGACTCTAAGTCACTTGCGTTAGTCTCCATCGGCAAGCACAGTGTCTCAAGTTCCTCCACTTGGTCTTGAAAACCAGGGTTATTCTCCATGATTTTAGCAACAACCTGACATGTAAGTCATGTGTAGGACACTGATCATAGTTCTGGCAATTAAAAAAATACCCGGCGGGTATTCCCAATTCACTATTTATACCACAATTATGGCACTACTTTAGTTAGAAGCAGAGAAATATAGCAAAATAAGACAGGTATGGGTCTGATTCTTTTCATTGGCGGCCATTTTTTTAGCGTTAGTTATTTTTTCTTTCCTGCGCCCTGTTTCTGTCCAACTTTTGATATGTTGTCCAGTATGTCTGAAAGTACGGGAAATGACCATAAAACGTTTTTTTGCAGTTTTTTTAGTGTAGGGGTATTTTGGCGCTACATTGACAGCATTATCTCCATTCCTTCAATCTTATTTACATCCTTCCTGTAGATAGGTGACCAGACCTGTACACAATCCTCCAAATTAGGCCTCAACAATGTCACATACAACTTCAACATAACATCCCAATTCCTGTACTCAGTACTTTGATTTGTGAAAGCCAATGTGCTAAAAGATTTCTTTGGACCCCACCTATTTGTAATCCTTCTTTCAAGGAGTTATGGATCTGTATTCTACCGCACACCTCAGTGACCCATTGTTCAGTCTGTAAGTCCTACCCTAGTATGTCCAAAAGACATTAAGTTATAGGAGCAGAATTAGGCTTGACCCATCAAGTCTGCACCATTTCCCTCCCAGCTCCAACCTCCTGCCTTCTCCCCCCGTCAACCTATCAGATGTTGGAAATCAGTATACCTGATGGTCTCCCAGATGACTATGTCTATGGGAAATGCATCCAACTTCAGGCCCTGACAGACTGGATCAAGGAGCTGGATGTACTCAGGAGGCTTAAGATATTATAGATGAAACTTTTGAAGAGGTTCTTACACCCAGAGTACAGGTTTTGGACAGTGGATACACCAGGAGAGGTAAGGGTTTAAGGAGTCAGTGCAGGGTTCCCCGGGGCCACTTCCCTCAGCAACAAGAATACCACTTTGGATACTGCTGGGGGTCGGGGGAATGACCCACCAGGGACAGCAGCAGCAGCCAGGCTGGTGGCATTGTGGCCAGCTCTGAGGATCAACATGGAAGGATAAAGTCAGGCAGTGCAGTAGTTATAGGGGACTCCGTAGTTAGAGGGGCAAAAAGGAGATTCTGTGGCCAGAAAAGAGACACCAGGAAGGTGTATTGTCTCCCAGGTGTTAGGGTTCAGGATGTATTGGTGTGACTGCTTGATATTCTCGAGGGGGAGGGGGAACAGTAGGAGGTCGTGGTGCACGTTGGCACCAGTGACACAGAGAAAAGGGGAAGAGGGCCTACGCAGTGAATATATAGAGTTAGGAAAGAGGCTGAAGAGAAGGATCTACAACAGTGGTCACCAACCTTTTTAAGCCCAAGGTCCCCTACCTCGGCCTTAGTTCAAGGCAAGATTGACCCCAGAGCAATTAGTTACACGCATGCGCACCAGGGCAGAAAAGACCGGAAGTAGAAGTAATGTATAAACACCAGGGGTACCCACCCTTTTATGCACTGCGGACCGGTTTAATATTGACAATATTCTTGCGGACCAGCCAACGGGGTGCGGGGGTGTTAAACATGATGGGAATAGAGCGATACTCGAAGCAGGTTCCTTGTGTCCAGTCTATTCTGCAATTTAGTTGCACTTAGCTTCTGTCCCACGCTGTTCACAAAACTCAACACATTTGTCTTTAAGTGCTGGGCACTTGGACTCAAGGTACCAAAGCAATTTTGAGGGCTTCATTGCCTCAGACAGCCTCCCAGCCCGAACTCCAACCTCCTGCCCGCCGCTAGACGCCTTGGCTGGGTGTGGCTGGTTGCGGGTGGGGTGAGAGGACAAGGTCAGGGCCGGAGATCTCCGTTCCGGGGCCACGGCAGTCGCAGTCTGAAGAGAGTGACTGAGCGAGGGAGGAATGTAACAGGGAGCGGGCCCGCCCCCTCATAGGATCTATCAATCAGACGACAAGAGTTTGTTTCTGTAGATCGCAGCGAGGTAGCTGCTCTGCTACTTACAAAACGTTGAGACCAAATGAGGCCATCTGTGAATATTTTAGCTCCGGATTCCCCACGAACATTCGGTCTGCTAAACAGGTTCAGAGGCAACGCTCCAGGCCAGTAGCGACGGCACTTCCCGCCGGCCACCCGAGGCCAACCAGTGATCCCTGGCGCGAGGGTATCACTGCGTTTAGGTGGGTGATGACCTCGAGTGTATTCAAGTTCAACAGTGGGTGTGACAGGGAATGAGGAAAGGTGCAGCTGACTCATGTCGTTTCCTCACGGCCCGGTCGTTGGGGACCACTGAAGTAAACTGTGTAGTGCGGGGGAGCTACACGCATGCGCACTGGGCAGAAAGAACAGAACTAAAACCCCACAACCCAGAAACAATCTCTCAACAGTATTTGTGTATTTTTCATTTTTTTTCAGGATCTACTGGGAAAGTCTCAAAGATCGACGTGTTGGCGACCACTAATCTACAAGGTAGTAATCTCTGGATTACTCCTGGTGGCATGGGTTAGTGTAGGTAGGAATGGGGTGATAAGGCAGATGAATGAGTGGTTATGGAGATGGTGCAGGGACAGGGTTTCACGGTTTTGGATCTTTGGAACGTTTTCTGGAGAAGGAGGTGACCTGTACAAGAGGGACAGATTGTACCTGAACTGGGAGGGAACCAATATCCTGGCTGGGAGGTTTGCTAATGCTACTCGGGAGAGCTTAAACTAGTTTTGCAGGGAGCTGGGAACCGGAGCCCTAGGTCAGTAAAGGAAGGATTGGACCAGAAAGTAGATGTCAGGGAAAGTAGTGAAAGGCAAAATGAAAATAACAGCTCTGATGGGTCAGATAGTTTCAAGTGTGTTTACCAGGGGTATTATGGGTAAAGGAGATGATCTTAGAACATGGATTGGTACATGGAACTATGATTTACCATAGAACACTACGGCACAGTACAGGCCCTTCAGCCCTCCATGTTGTGCTGACCCATATAATCCTTAAAAAAAAGTACTAAACCCACACTACCCCATAACCCTCCATTTTTCTTTCATCCATGTGCCTGTCCAAGAGGCTCTTAAATACCTCTAATGTTTTAGCCTCCACCACCATCCCTGGCAAGTCATTCTAAGCACTCACAACCCTCTGTGTAAAAAAACTTACCTCTGATGTCTCCCCTAAACTTCCCTCCCCTAATTTTGTACATATGCCCTCTGGTGTTTGCTATTGGTGCCCTGGGAAACAGGTACTGACTATCTACCCTATCTATGCCTCTCATAATCTTGTAGACCTCTATCAAGTCCCCTCTCATTCTTCTACGCTCCAAAGAGAAAAGTCCCAGCTCTGCTAACCTTGCTTCATATGACTTATTCTCCAATCCAGGCAACATCCTGGTAGATCTCCTCTGCACCCTCTCCATAGCTTCCACATCCTTCCTATAATGAGGTGACCAGAACTGAACACAATACTCTAAGTGCGGTCTCACCAGAGGTTTGTAGAGTTGCAACATGACCTCTCTACTCTTGAACTCAATCCCCCTGTTAATGAAGCCTAGCATCCCATAGGCCTTCTTAACTACCCTATCAACCTGTGCAGAGACCTTGAGGGATGTATGGATTTGAACCCCAAGGTCCCTTTGTTCATCCACACTCTTAAGTAACTGACCATTAATCCTGTACTCAGTCTTCTGGTTTGTCTTTCCAAAATGCATCACCTCACACTTGTCTGGATTGAACTCCATCTGCCATTTTTCTGCCCAACTCTGCAGCCTGTCTATATCCTCTTGTAACCTTCGACCACCTACAGCTCCATCCACGACTCCTCCAATCTTCGTGTCATCCGCAAACTTACTCACCCATCCTTCCACCTCTACATCCAGGTCATTTATAAAAACCACAAATAGCAGGGGTCCCAGGACAGATCCATGTGGCACGCCACTAGTCACCGACCTCCAGGCAGAATACTTTCTTTCCACAACTACCCTCTGCTTTCTTCCTTTAAGCCAATTTTTTATCCTAACAGCCACTTATCCCATGCCTCATGATTTTCTGGATGAGTCTCTTGTGAGGGACCTTGTCAAATGCTTTGCTAAAGTCCATGTAGACCACATCCACTGCCCTACCCTCATCAATTTCTTTTGTTACCTCTGCAAAAAACTCAATCAGGTTCGTGAGGCACGATCTTCCCTTCACAAAGCCATGTTGACTATCCATGAGTAGACTACTTCTCCAAATGCTCGTAGATCCTATCCTTAAGAATCCTTTCCAGTAGTTTGCATACCACTGATGTAAGACTCACCAGTCTATAGTTCCCAGGTTTCTTCCTATTACCTTTTTTAAACAAGGGCACTACATTTGCCATTCTCCAGTCCTCCGGCACTTCCCCTGCAGCCAAAGAGGATTCAAAGATCATAGCTAATGCTCCTGCAATCTCTTCTCTCAACTCCCACAACAACCTGGGGTGTATCATATCTGGCCCTGGGGATTTATCAATCTTAATGTTTTTAAGAAGATCCACCACTTCTTCTTCCTTAATCTCCACATTGTCCAGCACACAAGCCCGCTCTACTTCAACCTCATCCTGATCAAGATCCTTTTCACTTGTGAATACTGAAGCAAAGTATCATTTAGGACCTCCCCAACCTCCTCTGCCTGCAGGTACATGTTGCCCTCTTTATCCTTTAGCGGTCCCACCTTCGTTCTCGTCATCCTCCTATTCTTCACATATGCATAGAACGCCTTGGGGTTCTCCTTAATCCTTCATGCCAAGGCCTTCTCATGCCCCCTTCAAGCTCTCCTAAATCCTTTCTTTAGCTCCTTCCTGGCTACCCTATATTTCTCATAAGCCCCTCCTACTTCCTGCTTCTTATATCTAACATATGCTTCCATTTTCCTCTTGACGAGTTGCCTCACGTGTTTTGTCAGCCAAGGTTCCCTTTTCTTTTCATTTTTTCCTTGCCTCAGTGGGACAAACCTATCCTGAACCCAGCTCAAGTAGTCCCTAAACTTCTCCCACATTAATTCCGTGTTTTCCCCTTTGAACATCTGTTTCCAATTTACTCTCACTAGTTCCAGCCTCATCCCTTCAAAGTTAGCCCTTCCCCAGTTAAGCACTTTACTATTTCGTCTGATTTTATCCCTTTCCATTGCTATGCTGAAGCTAAGGGAGTTGTGGTCACTCTCACCAAAATGCTCCCCCACCAAGAGGTCTGTCACCTGACCAGGTTTATTACCCAGAACTAGATCCAGTATAGCCTCTCCTCTCGTCGGCCAGTCTACATACTGTGTCAGGAATCCTTCTTGAACACACCTGACAAATTCAGCCCCATTTATACCCCTTTCACTCAGGAGGTGCCAGTCAATATGAGGGAAGTTGAAATCACCCATAACTACTACCCTGTATTTCCTGCTCCCTTCTAAAATCTGCCTGCTTATCTGCTCCTCGGTGTCCCGAGGGCTATTTGGGGGCCTATAGACTACTCCCAGCACAGTGATTGATCCCTTCCTATTTCTGACTTCCACACAGACTGACTCCGTGGACACTCCTTCTGCAGCGTCCTCCCTTTCTATAGCCGTGATACTATCCCTGACCAGCAATGCCATTACCCCCACTTTTCTACCTCCCACCCTATTCCTTTTAAAACACCTGAACCCTGGGACCCGCATCATCCAATCCTGCCCTTCCTCCAACCAAGTTTCAGTAACGGCCACAACATCATAATTCCACGTACTAATCCATGCTCTAAGTTCATCCTCCTTGTTCCTAATACTCCTAACATTGAAATAGACACATTTCAACCACTTTAACTGGCTACAATTATGTTCTGCCCCCTGCCTGTCCTTCCTCATCAACTCAGAACTCTTAGCATCATGCCCTTGTCCTTCTACCTTAATCCCTGCACTCACATTCTGATTCCCACCCCCATGCCAAACTAGTTTAAACCCACCCCAACAGCTCTATCAAACCTGCCTACCAGGATATTGATCCACCTGGGATTCAAGTGCAACCCGTCCTTTTCGTACAGGTCATACCCACCCCAAAAGAGGTCCCAATGATCCAGAAATTTGAATCCCTGCCCCCTGCTCAAATCCCTCAGCCACACATTTATCCTCCACCTCATTCTATTCCTATTCTCACTGTCACGTGGCACAGGCAGTAATCCGGAGATGACTACCTTTGAGGTCCTGCTTTTCAACTTCCTTCCTAACTCCCTGTAGTCCTCTTTCAGGACCTCTTCCCTTTTCCTACCTATGTCATTGGTACCAATATGTACCACGACCTCTGGCTGTTCTCCCTCCCACCGCAGGATATCTTGGACGCGATTGGAAACATCCCGGAGCCTGGCACCTGGGAGGCAAACTACCATCCGAGTTTCTTTCCTGCGTCCACAGAATCACCTGTCCGAACCCCTGACTATAGAGTCCCCTATCGCTACTGCCTTCCTCTTCCTTGTCCTACCCTTCTGAGCCACAGGGCCAGACTCTGTGCCAAAGGCATGGCCACTGTCGCTCCCCCCAGGTAGACTGTCCCCCCCCAACAGTACTCAAACAGGAGTACTTATTGTCAAGGGGTACAGCCACAGGGGTACTCTCTAGTACCTGACTCTTCCCCTTCCCTCTCCTGACTGTGACCCACTTCTCTGTCTCCTGTGGCCCCGGTGTGACCACCTGTCTGTAACTCCTCTCTATCACCTCCTCACTCTCCCTGACCAGACGAAGGTCATCGAGCTGCAGCTCCAGTTCCCTACACGGTCCCTTAGGAGTTGCATCTCGATGCACCGGGTGCAGATGTGGCCGTCTGGGATGCTGGGGGACTCCAGGACCTCCCACATCTGACACCGACCACAGAGAACTGGCCTCACACACATACTACCTCCTTTTGCAATCAACAACTGCCTCAACTCGTCCTGTTACCGCCGAAGCCCGTGGAGCCAAAGCCCTTTCACTCTGCTGCCTCTCACTCCGCTGCCCGCTCCCAACGCTGCCCACTGGATATGGCTGCCTTCTTTTTAAACTGTTCTTGCTCAACTGGCTGACGTCACACGCCTGTGCGGTTTGGCCTCTCTCTTCTCCCGCAAACTCAAAATGTCTTCCCGCTGGAAATCCTTAGGTGCTCTCCCGCTGCCTTCTTGTTCCGAATCAAAAACTTCTGCAGATTCCTTGCCCTTTTTAAACGTTCGCGCTCAACTGGCTGACGTCGTGGCCATTACTGAAACTTAGCTGAGAGAGGGACAGGAATGGCTGATTAATGCACCAGTTTTCATTGCTTTAGAGAAGATCAAGAAAGAGGTAAAAGGGTGGGGGATGGAGTTGCATGACTAATCAGGAACAATATCACGGCTGCACTCCGGGAGACATAGTGAAGGGTTCAGACATGGAGTCCATTGGGGTGGAACTCAGGAACAGGAAGGGTGTACCCTGATGGGTTGTACTATTGATCCCTGAATAGACACTGGACATTGAGGAACAGATGTGTACTCAGATTAAGGAAATGTGTCAAAATCATAGGGTTGTTGTCATGGGGGATTTCAACTTCCCTAATATAACCTGGGGCCTTCTTAGTGAAACGGGGTGATGTGGGGCAGAATTTGTTAAGTGTATCCAGGAGAGTTTTGTAAATCAATTTGTAGACATTCCAATGTGGGGAGGGAACATACTGGAAACATAGAAGCATAGAAAACCTACAATACAATACAGGCCCTTCGTGCCGAACATGTCCCTACCTCAGAAATTACTAGGCTTACATATAGCCCTCTATTTTTCTAAGCTCCATGTACCTATCTAACAGTCTCTTAAAAGACCCTATCGTATCTGCCTCCACCACCGTTGCTGGTAGCCCATTCCACACACTCACCACTCTCTGAGTAAAAAACTTACCCCTGACATCTCCTCTGTACCTACTCCCCAGCACCTTAAACCTGTGTCCTCTTGTGGCAACCATTTCAACCCTGGGAAAAAGTCTCTGTCTATCCACATGATCAATGCCTCTCATCATCTTATACACCTCTATCAGGTCACCTCTCATCCTCCATCACTCCAAGGAGAAAAGGCTGAGTTCACTCAACCTATTCTCATAGGGCATGCTCTCCAATCCAGGCAACATCCTTGTAAATCTCCTCTGCACCCTTTCTATAGTTTCCACATCCTTCCTGTAGTGAGGTGACCAGAACTGAGCACAGTACTCCAAGTGGGGTCTGACCAGGGTCCTATATAGCTGCAACATTACCTCTCAGCTCCTAAGTTCAATTCCATGATTGATGAAGGCCAATACACCATAGGCCTTCTTAACCTCAGAGTCAACCTGCGCAGCAGCTTTGAGTGTCCTATGGACTCGGGCCCCAAGGTCCCTCTGATCATCCACACTGCCAAGAGTCTGGCCATATTCTGCCATCATATTTGACCTACCAAAATGAACCACTTCATACTTATCTGGGTTGAACTCCATCCGCCACTTCTCAGCCCAGTTTTGTATCCTATCAATGTCCCGCTGTAACCTCTATCCACAACACCTCCAACCTTTGTGTCATCAGCAAATTTACTAGGCCATCCCTCCACTTCCTCATCCAGGTCATTTATAAAAATCACAAAGAGTAAGGGTTCCAGAACAGATCCCTGAGACACACCACTGGTCACTGACCTCCATGCAGAATATGACCCGTCTACAACCACTCTTTGCCTTCTGTGGGCAAGTCAGTTCTGGATCCACAAATCAATGTCCCCTTGAATCCCATGCCTCCTTACTTTCTCAATAAGTCTTGCATGGGGTACCTTATCAAATGCCTTGCTGATGTCCATATACACTACATCAACTGTTCTTCCTTCATGAATGTGTTTAGTCACATCCTCAAAAAATTCAATCAGGGTCATAAAGCACGACCTGCCCTTGACAAAGCCATGCTGACTATTCCTAATCATATTATACCTCTCCAAATGTTCATAAATCCTGCCTCTCAGGATCTTCTCCATCAACTTATCAACCACTGAGGTAAGACTCACTGGTCTATAATTTCCTGGGCTATCTCTACTCCCTTTCTTGAATAAAGGAACAACATCCGCACCCCTCCAATTCTCTGGAACCTCTCCCATCCCCATTGATGATGCAAAGATCATCGCCAGAAGCTCAGCAATTTCCTCCCTCACCTCCCACAGTAGCCTGGGTTACATCTCATCCGGTCCCGGCGACTTATCCAATCTGGTGTTTCACAAAAACTCCAGCACATCCTCTTTCTTAATATCTACATGCTCAAGCTTTTCAGTCTGCTACAAGTCATCACTACAATTACTAAAATTCTTTTCCATAGTGAATACTGAAGTAAAGTATTCATACTGGCCCTGGTTTTGTGTAATGAGCCTGGCCAGGGGAATGACCTTTCAGTGGGTAAACAGTGAGGGAACAGTGACCACAACTTCTTATCTTTCAGGATAGTTATAGATAAGCAACACACACAGAATTCTGGAGGAACTCAGCAGGTCAGGCAGCATCTATGGAAAAAAGTACAGTTGGCGTTCTGGCGAATAGGGTGTGAAGCATTCTCCCAATCTATGTCAGGTCTCACCGATAAACAAGAGGCCACACCTGGAGCACCAAACACAGTAAATGACCCCAACAGACTCACAGGTGATGTGTCGCCTCACCTGTCTGGGGCCCTGAATGGTAGTGAGGGAGAAGGCGCAGGGGCAGGTGAAGCACTTGTTCTGCTTGCAGGGATAAGTGCCAGGAGGGAGATCAGTGGGAAGGGACAAATGGACAAGGGAGTCAGATAGGGAGCAATCCCTGCGGAAAGCAGAAAGTGGGGGAGGGGAGGGAAAGAGGGGAGAAGTGCTTGTAGAGGGATCGCATTGGAGGTGATGGAAGTTTCAGAGGATTGTATGCTGGATGTGGAGTCTGGTAGGATGGTACGTGAGGAAAAGAGGAGCCCTACCCCTGGGAGGGTGACAGGATGATGGGGTAAGACCAGACGTGTGAAATGGAAGAGATGTGGTTGAGGGCAGCATTGATGGTGGAGGAATGGAAGCCCCTTCCTTTGAAAAAGGAGGACATATCCTTTGTTCTAGAAAGAAAAGCCTCATCCTGAGAGCAGATGTTGTGAAGATGGAAGAATTGAGACAAGGAGTTGGCGTTTTTATAAGTAGCAGGGTGAGACAAGGTTTAGTCTAGGTAGCTGTGAGAGTCTGTAGGTTTGTAATATACATCTTTTAAATCCTTTTAAATCGAAGCAAGAGGCGGAGAGGGAAGAGGTAAAAAAAGTTTGGAGAGAAAACACGAGGAAATCTGCAGATGCTGGAAATTCAAGCACAACACACACAAAATGCTGGTGGAACACAGCAGGCCAAGCAGCATCTATAGGAAGAAGCACTGTCGACGTTTCGAGCCGAGACTCTTTGTCAGGACTAACTGAAGGGAAGGATAATAAGAGATTTGAAAGTAGGAGGGGGAGGGGGAAGTGCAAAATGATAGGAGAAGACCGGAGGGGGTGGAATGAAGCTAAGAGCTGGAAAGGTGATTGGTGAAAGTGATACAGAGCATAGGTGTTCAGCGAAATGGTCTCCCAGTCTGCATCAGGTCTCACCAATATATAAAAGGCCACACCGGGAGCACCGGACACAGTATACCACACCAGCCGACTCACAGGTGAAGTGTCGCCTCACCTGGAAGGACTGTCTGGGGCCCTGAATGGTGGTAAGGGGGGAAGTGTAAGGGCAGGTGTAGCACTTGTTCCGTTTACAAGGATAAGTGCCAGGAGGGAGATCAGTGGGAAGGAACGGGGGGACGAGTGGACAAGGCAGTCGATCGGTGGGAAGGGATAGGGTGGGAAGGGGGGAGGGATCTTTCCCTTCCCCCCTCTTTCTGCTTTCTGCAGGGATCGCTCCCTACGCGACTCCCTTGTCCACTCGTCCTCCCCCATCCCTTCCCACCGATCTCCCTCCTGGCACTTATCCTTGTAAACGGAACAAGTGCTACACCTGCCCTTACACTTCCTCCCTCACCACCATTCAGGGCCCCAGACAGTCCTTCCAGGTGAGGCGACACTTCACCTGTGAGTCAGCTGGTGTGGTATACTGTGTCTGGTTCTCTTGGTGCGGCCTTTTATATATTGGTGAGACCCGACGCAGACTGGGAGACCGTTTCGCTGAACACCTACGCTCGGTCCGCCAGAGAAGGCAGGATCTCCCAGAGGCCACACATTTTAATTCCACATCCCATTCCCATTCTGATATGTCTATCCATGGCCTCCTCTACTGTCAAGATGAAGCCACACTCAGGTTGGAGGAACAACACCTTATATACCGGCTGGGTAGCCTCCAACCTGATGGCATGAACATTGACTTCTCTAACTTCTGTTAATGCCCCTCCTCCTCTTCTTACCCCATCCCTGACATATTTAATTGTTTGTTTTTTTTCTCTCTCTCTGCCCATCACTCTGCCTGTTTTCCATCTTCCTCTGGTGTTCCCCCCCTCCCCCTTTTTTTCTCCCGAGGCCTCCCGTCCCATGATCCTTTCCCTTCTCCAGCTCTGTATCACTTTCGCCAATCACCTTTCCAGCTCTTAGCTTCATCCTACCCCCTCCGGTCTTCTCCCATCATTTCGCATTTCCCCCTCCCCCCGCTACTTTCAAATCATTACTATCATTCCTTTCAGTTAGTCCTGATGAAGGGTCTCGGCCCGAAACGTCGACAGTGCTTCTCCCTATAGATGCTGCCTGGCCTGCTGCGTTCCACCAGCATTTTGTGTATGAAGCTTGGAGAGAAGCCGTTTTTTTTTATAACTGATCAGGGCAAAGAGGCTAGACTGCCCAGGTACGTGACATAGTGTGCCAAAGGTTTATAAAGGAGAAGAAGTTTCCAACGGCCTTTTAAATCAAAGAAGAGGCGGAGAGGGAAGAGGTAAAAGAAGCTCGAAGAGAAGCCGTTTTTTTGTAAGTGATCGCGGCAAAGAGGCTAGACTGCGCAGGCGTGTGACGTAGCACGCTAAAGGTTTAAAGGAAAGACCACCATTTACAGCAGCCATCATTGGAGTGGACTGAGGCTGAGGAATTTAAAAAGCGAGCAGAGGCTGAGTACGAGCTTCACTCCAGGTGAGGTAAGGCCGGGTAAGCTCCTTTAATTAATCTAATTAGCTTAGGAGTAGGTAATGGAGGCAGCAGTTAGGGCAGTTGAGTGCTCTGTTTGCAGTATGTGGGAAGTCAGGGTGAGCACAGCTGTCCCTGATGACTACACCTGCAAAAGGTGCATCCAGCTGCAGCTCCTGACAAACTGTGTTAGGGAACTGGAGCTGGAGCTGGATGAACTTCGGATCATTCAGGAGGCAGAGGCAGAAATAGACACGAGTTTCAGGGAGATAGTCATCCCTCGGAGTCAGGAGACAGGTAGTTGGGTGACTGTCAGGAGAGGGAAGGGGAATAGATAGGAAGAGCAGAGCACCCCTGTGGCCGTTCCCATCAACAATAAGTATACCATTTTGGATACTGTTGGTGGGGACGACCACCAGGGACAAGTTGCAGTGGTTGCGTCTCTGGCACCGAGACTGGACCCTCGGTTCAGAAGGGAAGGAGGGAAAAGAGGAGAGCAGTAGTGATAGAGGATTCGATAGTTAGGGGGACAGATAGGAGGTTCTGTGGAAGAGATCGAGAATCCCGGATGGTCTGTTGCCTCCCTGGTGCCAGGGTCCACGATATCTCAGATCGAGTTCTCAGTATTCTCAAGAGGGAGGGTGAGCAGCCGGATGTCGTGGTCCATGTAGGGACCAATGACGCGGGTAAGAAGAGTGAGGAGGTCCTGAAAGGTGAGTTTAGGGAGCGAGGTGTCAAGTTAAAGGACAGGACCTCCAAGATAGCAATCTCAGGATTGCTACCAGTGCCACTTGCAGGTGGGTTTAGAAATAGTAAGATAGCGCAGATCAACACATGGCTGAAGACATGGTGCAGGAGGGAGGGCTTCAGATTTATAGATAATTGGGCAGTTTTCCAGGGAAGGTGGGACCTGTTCCGGCAGGACGGTTTACATCTGAACTGGAGGGGGACAAATGTTTTTGCAGGTAGGTTTGCTAGAGAGGCTCCAGTGGATTTAAACTAGATACGAGGGGGGAGGGGAACCAGAGTGTAGGAATAGATGTATGGGAGAAGGAAGAAAAAGAAGACAGTAAAGTTCTTTGTACTGTTAGAGATAAACAGAGAGGAAGAGGTGGAAAAGTTCTTAAATGCATTTATTTTAATGCTAGGAGCATTGTAAGAAAGGTGGATGAGCTTAGAGAATGGATTGATACCTGGAAATATGACGTTGTAGCTATTAATGAAACATGGTTGCAGGAGGGGTGTGATTGGCAACTAAATATTCCTGGATTTCGTTGCTTCAGGTGTGATAGAATCGGAGGGACAAGAGGGGAAGGTGTTGCGTTGTTAGTTAGAGAAAATATTACAGCGGTGCTCTGGCAGAATAGATTAGAGGGCTCGTCTAAGGAGGCTATTTGGGTGGAACTGAGGAATGGGAAAGGTGTAGTAGGGGGTGTAAGGGGTATAATACTTATAAGGGTTTATTATAGACCACCTAATGGGGAGTGAGAATTGGAGGAGCAAATTTGAAAGGAGATAGCAGATATTTGTAGTAAGCACAGGGTTGTGATTATGGGAGATTTTAATTTTCCACATATAGACTGGGAAGCCCACACTGTAAAAGGGTTGGATGGTTTGGAGTTTGTAAAATGTGTGCAGGATAGTTTTTTGCAGCAATACATAGAGGTACCGACTAGAGAAGGGGCAGTGTTGGATCTTCTGTTAGGGAATGAAATAGGTCAGGTGACGGACGTATGTATTGGGGAGCACTTTGGATCCAGTGATCACAATGCCATTAGTTTCAATATAATTATGGAGAAGGATAGGACTGGACCCAGGGTTGAGATTTTTGATTGGAGAAAGGCTAACTTCAAGGAGATGCGAAAGGATTTAGAAGGAGTGCATTGGGACAATTTGTTTTATGGGAAGGATGTAATAGAGAAATGGAGGTCATTTAAAGGTGAAATTTTGAGGGTACAGAATCTTTAGCTTCCTGTTAGGTTGAAAGGAAAGGTTAAAAATTTGAGAGAGCCATGGTTTTCAAGGGATATTGAAAACTTGGTTAGGAAAAAGAGAGATATCTACAATAAATATAGGCAGCATGGAGTAAATGAGGTGCTTGAGGAATATAAAGAATGTAAAAAGAATCTTAAGAAAGAGATTAGAAAAGCTAAAAGAAGATATGAGGTTGCTTTAGCAAGTAAGGTGAAAATAGATCCAAAGATTTTCTACAGTTATATTAATAGCAAAAGGATAGTTTTTATCACTAAGGAGAAGGATATTGTGTTACGTACCCGTGACACGTGACAGTGGTACCCTTGTCACGTGACTGGGGTTGAAGTTATACTGGACATGAGGTAATGGTGGAGTGATGTCATTTTCCCGCCAGTAGAGGTCATGTGACAGGTTTTTTCTACAGGGTATAAAAGGGAGACCCACCCTGTCAGGTGGGGCAGTTCGTGGCTGGATTTGCCAAGATGACTTCATGTTACTGTGTGATTTAATGTGATGACGCAGTTTAGTTAAAAATGAAGTTTTATATAATGCCTAAAGTTTAAAAGGTCAGAGCCAACGGTTTCTTTGCTGATGGAGAGTGAAGTTTGGAAGACAAATCGAGAAGAATCGATTTTCGACGATGGATTGACTTCGACCTTGTGTGATCCTCATTCGGAAGGATTTCGTTTACTATTCTCACGATAGTCTCCGCTGGAAAAGCGGGAGATTGAGAATATTGTGGAAGAGAGGTCAGTCACTTTAAGTTGTTATATTTAATAAAATTCGACGTGGGAGTTCGACGCTGGGAATCGAAGGACATCGACGTGGAAGAGAATTTACATCGCTTTAAAAAGTCTCTCCTCTTAAAAGTACCGTGAGCTTTTGAACTGTCGGCATATACCGTTTTAACGAACTGAGTTCTTTTCAATACCGCTTTGAAGACTGTTTGGGACTGCAACGCTATTAAGGACTGTTTGAGCAGCTGAGCTCGGATCATTGTTTGGGTTTGTTTACATTTGAAGGGGGTTTGTTATCAGTGTTTAATAAACGTGTTATTTGTTATAAAACCCTTCGTCTAACTCATCTATAATTATTGTTGCCTGAATACGTAACAATTGAATTGTGTAAAGGAAGGGAAACAAGTAGGGAAATTATGGAAACTATGACAATTAAAGAGGAGGAAATACTGGCGCTTTTAAGGAATATAAAAGTGGATAAGTCTCTGGGTCTTGACAGGATATTCCCTAGGACCTTGAGGGAAGTAAGTGTAGAAATAGCAGGGGCTCTGATAGAAATATTTCAAATGTCATTAGAAACGGGGATGGTGCTGGAGGATTGGCGTATTGCTCATGTTGTTCCATTGTTTAAAAAGGGGTCTCAGAGTAAACCCAGCAATTTGTCAGTTTGACATTAGTGATGGGTAAATTAATGGAAAGTATTCTTAGAGATGGTATATATAATTACCTGGATAGACAGGGTCTGATTAGGAACAGTCAACATGGATTTGTGCGTGGAAGGTCATGTTTGACAAATCTTACTGAATTTTTTGAAGAGGTTACGAGGAAAGTTGACAAGGGTAAAGCAGTGGATGTTGTCTATATGGACTTCAGTAAGGCCTTTGACAAGGTTCCGCATGGAAGGTTAGTTAGGAAGGTTCAATCGTTGGGTATTAATATTGAAGTAGTAAAATGGATTCAACAGTGGCTGGTTGGGAGATGCCAGAGAGTAGTGGTGGATAACTGTTTGTCAGGTTGGAGGACAGTGACTAGTGGTGTGCCTCAGGGATCTGTACTGGGTCCAATGTTGTTTGTCATATACATTAATGATCTGGATGATGGGGTGGTAAATTGGATTAGTAAGTATGCAGATGATATTAAAATAGGTGGCATTGTGGATAATGAAGTAGGTTTTCAAAGCTGCTACATTTTTGTAGGAATAATCCAAATAGGACATACATGATAAATGGTAGGGCATTGAGGAATGCAGTAGAACAGAGTGATCAAGAAATAATGGTGCATAGTTCCCTGAAGGTGGAATCTCATGTGGATAGGGTGGTGAAGAAAGCTTTTGGTATGCTGGCCTTAATAAATCAGAGCATTGAGTATAGGAGTTGGGATGTAATGTTAAAATTGTACAAGGCATTGGTGAGGCCGAATTTGGAGTATCGTGTACAGTTCTGGTCACCGAATTATAGGAAAGATGTCAACAAAATAGAGAGAGTACAGAGAAGATTTACTAGAACGTTACCTGGGTTTCAGCACCTAAGTTACAGAGAAAGGTTGAACAAGTTAGGTCTTTATTCTTTGGAGCGTAGAAGGCTGAGGGGGAACTTGATAGAGATATTTAACATTATGAGGGGAATAGATGGAGTTGACATGGATAGGCTTTTTCCATTGAGAGTAGGGGAGATTCAAACAAGAGGACATGAGTTGAGAGTTAGGGGACAAAAGTTTAAGGGTAACACGAGGAGGAATTTCTTTACTCAGAGAGTGGTAGCTGTGTGGAATGAGCTTCCAGTAGAAGTGGTAGAGGTAGGTTTGGTATTGTCATTTAAAGTAAAATTGGATAGGTATATGGACAGGAAAGGAATGGAGGGTTATGGGCTGAGTCCGGGTCGGTGGGACTAGGTGAGAGTAAGCGTTCGGCACGGACTAGAAGGGCCGAGATGGCCTGTTTCCTTGCTGTAATTGTTATATGGTTATATAAGTGGTTAAGTGTCTCCAGAGATAAGAGACAGTGAGATTGAGAAAGGGAAGGGAGGTGTCAGAAATGGATCAGGTGAATTTGAGGGCAGGGTGGAAGTAGGAGGGCGAGTAAGTGAAGTCGAGGAGTTCAGCATGGGTGCAGGATGCAGCACCATTGCAGTTGTCCATGTAGCATAGGAAAAATGCAGGACGGTCACCAGTGTAGGCTTGGAACATAGACTGTTCCACGTAGCCGACAAACAGGTAGGCATAGCTGGACCCATGTGAGTGCTCAAGGCTACCCCTTTTGTTTGAAGGAAGTGGAAAGAGTCAAAGGAGAAATTATTTAGAGTGAGGACAAGTTCCGCCAGATGGAGAGAGTGGTGGTAGAGGGGAACTGGTTAGATCTGGTGTCCAGCAAAACACAGAGCTTTGAGGCCTACCTGATGGGGTATGGAGGTGCATAGGGACTGGACATACATAATAAAAGGATGATGGTGGCCAGGGAACTTAAAATCCTTGAAAAGATCAAGAACCTGTGAGGTGTTACGATGCAGGAAGGAAGGGACTGAACTGGGAGGATAAAAGAGTCGAGGTGTGCTGATATGATTTCAGTGGGGCAGGAACAAGCTGAAACAATGGGTCTACCTGGACAAAGCGTGTTTGTGGATCTTGGGTAGTAGGTAGAAACGGGAAGTGCAAGGTGCGGGAAATTACAAGAGCATTAGGCAGGAACTAAGAAGAGTTAATTGGGAATGCCTTTTCTCTGGAAAATCCACATCAGACACATGGAGGGTGTTTAAATATTAACTGCAGAGTTAGGAAAGGTATGTTCCTGTTTGAAGGAAGGACCGAAATGGAAAGATAAGAGATCCTTGGATGAATTTAGTCACTAAGAAAAAGGAAAAATATGTATAACTTCAGAAGTTAGGATCAAATGAAGCACATGAGGAGTGTAAAATGCTAGAAAAGCAGGGATGACTGCAGAGATGCACTGGCTGGAATATCTGGAACAATTCAGAAGATACAGGATGGGTACATCCCAAAGAGGAAGGAGTATTCCAAAGGAAAGATGGATAACAAGAGAAGTCAAAGCCAATATAAAAGCCAAAGGGAGGGCATATAATAGAGCAAAGTTTATTGGGAACTATAGGATTGGGAAGCTTTTAAATACCAACAGATGGCAACTAAAAAGTCATTAAAATGTAAAGATGGGATAGTATGCTAGCCAATAATGTTAAAGATGATAACAAAGGTTTCTTTAGATAGAAAAAGTGTAAAAGAGAGGCAAGAGTGGACATTGAACTGCTGAATAATGATGCTGGAGAGATAGTAATAGGGGACAAACTGAATAAGTATTTTCTGTCAGTGTTCACTGTGAAAGAATTTAGTAGTATGGTGGAAGTTCTAGGTGTCGGGGACATAAAGTGGGAGAGGTGACCATAATTAGAGAGAAGATTTTTGAGAAATTGAAATGTCTGAAGGTAGGTAAGTCACCTGAACCAGACGGTGTCTACCCCAGGGTTCTGAAGGAGGTGGCTGAAGAGATCGTGGAGGAAATAGTAATGAGCTTTCAAGAATCACTAGATTCTGGAATGGTTCAGGAAGACTGGAAATTTGCAAATGTCACTACACCCTTCAAGAAGGGAAGAGGCAGAATAAAGAAAGCTATAGGCCAGGTAGTCTGATCTCAGTGGTTGGGAAGATGTTGGAGTTAATTATTAAGGATGAGGTTTCAGGATACTTGGAGGCACATGATAAAATGGGCTGTAGTCAGCATGGTTTTCTCAAGGGAACATCTTTCATGACAAATCTGTTGGAAGTTTTTGAAGAGTTACGAGCAGAATAGACAAAGGAGGATCGGTTGATGTTGTGTACTTGGATTTTCAGAAGGTGTTTGACAAGGTGCCACAATGAGGCTGCTACAAGCCCATTATATTACAGGAAAGATTCTAGCATGGATAATCATGGCTGATTGGCAGGAGGCAAAGAGTGGGAATAAAAGGAACCTCTTCTGACTGGCTGAAGGTGACTAGTGGTGTTCCACAGGGGTCTGTGTTGGGACCAATTCTTTTTACGTTATCTGTCAATGATTTGGATGATGAAATTGATGGCATTGTTGCAAAGTTTGCAGATGATGTGCTAAAGCTGGAGAGGTTTCAAGAGGTTCACAAAAATGATTCCAGAAGTGAATGTCCTGTCATATGAAGAGCATCTGATGCCTCTGGGCCTGTATTCACTAGAATTCAGAAGAATGAGGCATGACCTCATTGAAACCTATGAAATGGTGAAAGGCCTTGATAGCGTGGATGTGGAGAGAATGTTTTCTATGGTTGGACAGGTTAAGACCAGGGGACACAGCCTCAGAATAGAGGGGTGGCTTTTTGGAACAGAAATGAGGAGGAATTTCTTTAGCCAGTGAGTGGTGAATCTGTGGAATTCATTGCTACATGAAGCTGTGGAGGCTGAGTCTATGTATATTGAAGGCAGAGATTGATAAATACTTGATTATTTAATGCATGAAGGGATATGGGGAGGAGGCAGGAGATTGGGGCTGAGAGGAAAATTGGATCAGCCATGATGAAATGGCTGCACAGATTGATGGGCCAAATGGCCTAATTCTCATCCTATATCCTCTAGTCATCTGGTCTAAAAAAACTAAAAAAGAGAATGGAAAGCCAAGGAGGGGGCATGAAAAGTCCCTGGCAAGTAGGAGAATGTTGAATTTGAAGGCATTCTATTCATACATCAAGAGCAAGAGGGTAACTGAGGAGAGGGTGAGACCACTCACGGATAAAGGGGGAACATTTGCTTTGATGCAGAGAATGTGAGTGAGGTACTTAATGAGAACTTTGCTTCAGTATTTACCAAGGAAAAAGGATATGGAGGACCATGAGGTCAGTGCTGAGTATATAAATACATTAGAGCATTTAGAGGTTAAGGAGGAGGAGGTGTTGGGCCTCTTAATGAGTATTAAGGTGGATATGTCCCTATAGCCTAATGGGATTTACCAGAGGTTATTGAAGGAGATGAGACAAGATTGCTGGAGCCTTGACCAATAACTTCATATCCACTCTACCCACAGGCAAGGTCCCAGAGAATTGGTGAATGACAACGTTATATCTCTATTTATGAGGGGAGCAAGCAAAAATCCCGTGAACTATAGACTGGTGAGTCTCACATCAGTTGTAGGAAAATCGCTGGCAACAATTCATAGTGATAGGATATATCCCTCCGTGACAGTGAGTATATAAATGAGGGAAGTGCAAGACAGATATATTCCAAATAAGAAGAAACTTTTGGATGGAAGAAGGACACTACCATGGCTGACAAGTGAAGTCAGAGACAAAGTAAAAGCAAAAGAGAGGGCATACAAGGAAGCCAAAGCTAGTAGGAAGATGGAGAATTGGGAAGCTTTCAAAAACTTGCAGAAGGAAACTAAGAAGGTCATTAGAAAAGAAAAGATGGATTATGAAAGGAAGCTGGTAACTAATATCAAAAAAGATACTAACAGCTTTTTTAAGTATAAAAGGGTAAAAGAGAGTCGATGATAGATATAGGACCAATACAAAATGATGCTGAAGATATTGTAATGAGAGATGCAGAGATGGCAGAGGAACTGAATGTGTATTTTGCATCAGTCTTCACAGTGGAAGACATCTGCAGTATACCGGACATTCAAGAGTGTCAGGGAAGTGAAGTTTGTGCAGTGAAAATTACGACTGAGAAGGTGCTCAGGAAGCTGAATGGTCTGAGGGTGGATAAATCTCCTGGAACTGATGGAATGCAGCCTTGTATTCTGAAGGAAGTAGCTGAACAGATTGCAGAGGCATTAGCAATGATCTTTCAATAATCAATAGATTCTGGCATCGTACCGGATGACTGGAAAATTGCAAATGTTACTCTGCTATTTAAGAAGGGTGGGAGACAACAGAAAGGGAACTATAGACCTGACATCAGTGGTTGGAAGTTGTTGGAATTAATTGTTAGGGATGAGATTACAGAGTACCTGGAGGCACATGACAAGATAGGCCAAAGCCAGCATGGTTTCCTGAAAGGAAAATCCTGCCTGACAAACCTACAGCAATTCTTTGAGGAAATTACAGGCAGGGTAGACAAAGGAGATGTAGTACATGAGGTATACTTGGATTTTCAGAAGGTCTTTGACAAGGTGCCGCACAGGAGGCTGTTTAGCAAGATTAGAGCCCATGGAATTACAGGGGGATTGTAACGTCGGCATAATGGTCAGGTGTCAGATCTCTCAGTGGGAGAGCATTTTGGAGGAAGTGACCACAATTCTATCTCCTTTACCATAGCACTGGAAAGGGGTAGGAACAGACAAATTAAGAAAGTGTTTAATTGGAGTAAAGGGGAAATATGAAGCTATCAGGCAGGAACTTGGAAGCATAAATTGGAAACAGATGTTCTCAGGGAAATGTACAGAAGAAATGTGGCAAATATTCAGGGGATATTTCCGTGGAGTTCTGCATAGCTATGTTCCAATGAAACAGGGAAAGGATGATAGGGTACAGGAACTGTGGTGTACAAAGGCTGTTGTAAATCTAGTCAAGAAGAAAAGAAGAGCTTATGAAAGATTCAAAACACTAGGTAATGATAGAGATATAGCAGATTATAAGGCTAGCAGGAAGGAGCTTAAGAAAGAAATTACGAGAGCCGGAAGGGGCCATGAGAAGGCCTTGGTGAGCAGGATTAAGGAAAACCTCAAGGCATTCTCCAAGTATGTGAAGAACAAAAGGATAAGACATGAGAGAATGGGACCAATCAAGTGTGATGGTGGGAAACTGTGTATGGAATTAGCAGAGATAGCAAAGGTTCCTAATGAATACTTTGCTTCAATATTCACTACGGAAAAGAACCTTGGCATTTGTAGGGATGACTTACAGCAGACTGAAAAGCATCAGCATATAGAGATTAAGAAAGAGGATGTACTGGAGATTTTGGAAAGCATCAAGTGGGATAGGTCACCAGAACCAGATGAGATACAGACAGACAGGCAGACATACTTTATTGATCCTGAGGGAAATTGGGTTTCATTACAGTCGCACCAACCAAGAATAGTGTAGAAATATAGCAATATAAAACCATAAATAATTAAATAATAATAAGTAAATTATGCCAAGTGGAAATTAGTCCAGGACCAGCCTATTGGCTCAGGGTGTCTGACACTCTGAGGGAGGAGTTGTAAAGTTTGATGGCCACAGGTAGGAATGACTTCCTATGACACTTAGTGTTGCATCTCGGTGGAATGAGTCTCTGGCTAGCACTGTGAAGGTCATGTTTTTTTGACTTCTCTAGTGCGTTCAACACCATCCGCCCTGCTCTGCTGGGTGAGAAGCTGACAGTGATGCAGGTGGATGCTTCCCTGGTGTCATGGATTATTGATTACCTGACTGGCAGACCACAGTATGTGCGCTTGCAACACTGTGTGTCAGACAGAGTGGTCAGCAGCACTGGGGCTTCACAGGGGACTGTCCTGTCTCCCTTTCTCTTCACCATCTACACCTCGGACTTCAACTACAACACAGAGTCTTGCCATCTTCAGAAGTTTTCTGATGACTCTGCCATAGTTGGATGCATCAGCAAGGGGGATGAGGCTGAGTACAGGGCTACGGTGGGAAACTTTGTCACATGGTGTGAGCAGAATCATCTGCAGCTTAATGTGAAAAAGACTAAGGAGCTGGTGGTGGACCTGAGGAGGGCTAAGGCACCGGTGACCCCTGTTTCCATCCAAAGAGTCAATGTGGACATGGTGGAGGATTACAAATACCTGGGGATATGAATTGACAATAAACTGGACGGGTCAAAGAACACTGAGGCTGTCTACAAGAAGGGTCAGAGCCGTCTCTGTTTCCTGAGGAGACTGAGGTCTTTTAACATCTGCTGGACGATGCTGAGGATGTTCTACGAGTCTGTGGTGGTCAGTGCTATCATGTTTGCTGTTGTGTGCTGGGGCAGCAGGCTGAGGGTAGCAGACACCAACAGAATCAACAAACTCATTCGCATGGCCAGTGATGTTATGGGGGTGGAACTGGACTCTCTGACGGTGGTGTCTGAAAAGAGGATGCTGTCCAAGTTGTATGCCATCTTGGACAATGTCTCCCATCCACTCCATAACGTACTGGTTAAGCACAGGAGTACATTCAGCCAGAGACTCATTCCACCGAGATGCAACACTGAACATCATAGGAAGTCATTCCTGCCTGTGGCCATCAAACTTTACAACTCCTCCCTTGGAGTGTCAGACACTCCGAGCCTATAGGCTTGTCCTGGACTTATTTCCACTTGGCATGATTAACTTATTATTTAATTATTTATGGTTTTATATTGCTATATTTCTACACTATTCTTGGTTGGTGCAACTGTAACGAAACCCAATTTCCCTCAAGATCAATAAAGTATGTCTGTCTGTCTGTTCCTTTAAGCCAATTTTTTATCCAAACAGCCAAGGTTCCACTTATCCCATGGCTCATGACTTTCTGGATGAGTCTCTCATGAGGATCCTTGTCAAATGCTTTGCTAAAGTCCATGTAGACCACAGCCACTGCTCTACCCTCATCGATTTCTTTTGATTTATCATTTGGTGAGACCTGACGCAGACTGGGAGACTGTTTCACTGAACACCTACACTCTGTCTGCCAGAAGAAGCAGGATCTCAAAGTGGCCACATATTTTAATTAGACATCCCATTCCCATTCCGATATGTCAATCCATGGCCTCCTCTACTATCGAGATGAAGCCACACTCAGGTTGGGGGAACACCACCTTATATTCTGTCTGGGTAGCCTCCAACCTGATGGCATGAACATTGATTTCTCTAACTTCCATTAATGTCTCACCTCCCCTTCTTACCCCATCCCTAATTTTTAATAAATTTTTTCTCTCTTTCCCTCTCACAATAACTCCTTGCCTGTTCTCCATCTTCCTCTGGTGCTCCCCTCCCCCTTTCTTTCTTCCAAGGCCTTCCATTCTATGATACTCCCCCTTCTCCAGCTTTGTATCCCTTTTGCCAATCAACTTCCCAACTCTAGGCTTCATCCCTCCCTCTCCTGTCTTCTCCTATTATTTTGGGTCTCCCCTCCCCCTCCCACTTTCAACTCTCTTACTATCTCTTTTTTCCATTAGTCCTGACCAATGGTCTCGACCCAAAACATCGACTGTACTTCTCCCTATAGATGCTGCCTGGCCTGCTGCGTTCCACCAGCATTTTGTGTGTGTTGCTTGAATTTCCAGCATCTGAAGATTTTCTTGTGTTTAGGTATTTACCTGCAACTACCTTTATTATCTCAACTAACAAACACATGAATTTGCAAACTAGCTAACTGGGTATGCATCCACTAGGTCTCTGTGATCCTCCATGAGCAAGGAAGAGGAAAGGTAAGACCCAGGGAAAAGATTCTGCACTTTCTCATGGTCCTGATTTAACGTCCACTGTTCGGTCATCCATTCCCCAAATCCTTCATTCTTATTCTTTTTCTTATCAGATCAATCTATGATATTTCAATTTCATAGGCTCAAGATCATCTGACTGTTTCAGCTTCTCACTGGATGTGAACACTGTTTTAAGGTTCTCCCTTCAGCCTTGTGACCGAGGTAATCTCTTTCGTTCTGCCTAACCCAGACTGTTTCAAACCAGTTCAACCAGGTCAGCGAAACACTGGACTGAGATGACCAGATCACAGGACGTTCCTTCTGCATGCCTGCCACTTTATGTAATATACCGTTTTGTATATGAGAACAGCCTCAGGTTCAGCAGATCAACAAAAACACGTTCACCAGACCATAAGACATAGGAGTAGTATTAGGCCATCTGGCACATCGAGTCTGCTCCGCCATTCAATCATGGCTGATCCTTTTTTCTATCACCTCCACAACCCCAGTTCCCGACCTTCTCGTCCTAACCTATTGATGCCATGTCCAATCAAGAACCTATCAATCTCTGTCAAATACACCCAACAACCTGGCCTCCACAGCTGTTTTGAAACAAACAAATTCCACAAATTCACCACCCTCTAGCTAAAGAAATTTCTTCACATCTCTGTTTTGAAAGGGCGCCCCTCTATCCTGAGGCTGTGCCCTCTTGTCCTAGACTCTCCCACCATGGGAAACATCCTTTCCACATCTACTCTGTCTAGGCCTTTCAGCATTTGAAAGGTTTCAATGAGGTCCCCCCTCATCCTTCTGAATTTCAGTGGGTACAGACCCAGAACCATCAAACGTTCCTTGTATGATAACCCCTTCATTCCTGGAATCATCCTTGTGAACCTCCTCTGGACCCTCTCCAATGCCAGCACATCTTTTCTTAGATGAGGGGCTCAAAACTGTTCACAATATTGAAGATGAGGCCTCACCAGTGCCTTATAAAGCTTCTTTTTTTTTTCTTTTTTAAAAAATTTTTTTAATTAGTTTTTCAAAACATTTTACAAAATTAAAAACCCCAAATCCCAATGAGGAGCATTAATACAGAGCAAGGTTAAGCATACAATAACAATATGCTACAGAGGAAGAGAATTTAACAAAAAAGCACCTAAATTAAAGACAGTTGAGCTTAGTGTCCTCCCCAAACCCCACAACACAAGAAAAAAAAACAACAACTCCAGACCAACCACCACACAATATAGAGAGTATAAGTCCAGACAGTCAAACTCCCAGACTGTGAATACACTTAGCAACAGAGGATAATACTGCCTACTACCAGAAAAAAAAGGGAGCTGAAAGCAAGGGACCAAAAAGAAAAAAAAACCCTAGTCAAGAGGAAGGTTATGAAAGTACTCGATAAAAGGCCCCCAGATCTTATGGAACTTTAAATCCGAATTGAGAACTGAATAATGAATTTTTTCAAGGTCGAAGCAGGCCATAATGTCGTTAAGCTACTGCGCATGAGTGGGCGGGGCAACATCTCTCCATCTAAGGAGGATCAAGCGTCTCGCCAGGAGAGAGGCAAAGGATAGTATTCGGCATTTGGTCGGACCCAGACATAAATCTGTCTCGCCCCAAAAACCGAACAGAGCAATTAAGGGGTTAGGTTCTAGGTGCTGATTCAGAATACTCGATAGTGTAGCGAAGACATCTTTCCAGAATTTCTCCAAGCTAGGACAGAACCAGTACATATGGATGAGAGAGGCCACGCCCCTCTTGCATTTATCACAGAGCGGACTAATGCCAGGGTAGAATCGAGATAGTTTAGATTTAGACATATGGGCTCTATGAACAATCTTAAACTGTAAGAGACAATGGCGAGCACAAAGAGAGGTTGAGTTAACCGATTTGAGAACTGAGTCCCAGCTCTCCTCGGATAAGGAGATATTTAAATCCTGCTCCCAGGCCATTTTAATTTTATCCACAGGGGCCCGTCGTAAGGCTGCTAGTTTATCTCGGATAATTGAAATTAAACCTTTACCTAGTGGATTAATGGAGAGAAATAGGTCCATAGCATTTTTCGCAGGCATTTCAGGAAAGTTAGGAATTAAAGGAGCAGTAAAGTGTCGGATTTGGAGATATCTGAAAAAGTGAGCGTTAGGCAGGTTGAACTTAACAGAGAGCTGTTGAAAAGAAGCGAAGCGGTTATCAATGAAGAGATCTTCAAAATGTCTAATGCCCTTCCTGTACCAAACATGGAATGCTGAATCGAACGTGGTAGGTAAAAAAAGGTGATTATGTGCGACAGGGCTAGAAATGGAAAACCCCTGGAAACCATAGCATTTCCTGAACTGAGCCCATATACGCAAAGTGTGTCTAACCAGAGGATTAGCTATTGATCTGGGCAGACTGCTAGGGAGTGCAGAGCCAAGAAGTGCAGATATAGATAATTCTTTAGTAGAGCTCAACTCCATTGCCACCCAGTTAGGGCACTCGGGTTGACCGTGGAAGAAAGACCAGAAGGCAGCACAACGTATATTAGCTGCCCAGTAATATAAGCGAAAGTTAGGTAAAGCCATGCCACCCTCTTTTTTAGATTTTTGGAGGTGGATTTTATTAATTCTAGAGCGCTTATTCTGCCACAGATATGACAAAATAATAGTCTAAGGAATCAAAGAAAGATTTAGGAATAAAAATTGGGATAGATTGAAATAAGTATAAGAATTTGGGGAGAACATACATTTTGACAACATTGATACGACCTTCCAAGGACATAGATAGAGGTGACCATTGTACCAGACTCTGTTTTGTGGCATATGAAAGATTGACAAAGTTTTCACGAAAGAGATCTTTAAACTTCCTTGTGACTGTAATTACAAGATAAGTAAATTGATTATGGACTACTTTAAAAGGGAGATCACGAAATATTAGTTCTTGTGCTTCTTTATTAATTGGGAAAAGTTCACTCTTATGTAAGTTGAGTTTATTGCCAGAGATCTGGCTAAGCTGGTCAAGAAGTGAAAACATTAGAGGTAAGGATGTAGACGGATATGAGAGAAAGAGTAGTACGTCATCAGCATAGAGAGAGACTTTATGCTCAACACCCCCTCTCCAAATCCCGGTCAGTTCAGGACATTTTCGAAATGCTATCACCAGAGGTTCTATAGCCAAATCAAAGAGAAAGGGACTTAAGGGGCATCTCTGACGGGTGCCACGTTTGAGATTGAATACTTGGGATTTCTGAAAGTTAGTTAGAACAGAAGCAGTAGGACACAGGTACAGCAATTGGATCCAAGAGATGAAACTTTGGCCGAGGTCAAATTTTTCTAAGACTGCAAAAAGGTAGTTCCACTCTATACGATCAAATGCTTTCTCTGCATCAAGGGAGATAACACATTCAGGAGTCCCAGTTGGAACTGAGTATAAAATATTAAATAGACGCCGAATGTTAAAAAAAGGGAGACGGTTTTTAATAAAGCCTGTTTGGTCATCAGAGATAATGGAGGGAATAACGGTTTCTAATCTATGAGCCAACACTTTAGCTAAGATCTTTACATCAACATTGAGCAGAGAGATCGGCCTGTACGAGGAACACTCTGTTGGGTCTTTGCCCTTTTTTAAAAGAAGAATAATAGATGCCTCATTGAAAGAGGGTGGCAATTTGCCGTAGTTAAACGAGTCAGATAATACTGAAAGTAACTGAGGAGAAAGAAGTGAGGAGAATGATTTATAAAATTCCACAGGGAACCCATCAGGTCCAGGAGATTTCCCTGAGGACAGTGCAGAAATTGCAAAAGATATTTCTTCTAGTGATATAGGTGCATTAAGTTTGGCTTTGAAATCAGATGAGAGTGAGGGGATATTCAGATTCTGTAAAAATTGATCCATAGAGGTATTGTCATTCAGGGATTCAGAGGAATAAAGCCGAGAATAAAAATTTTTAAATGCGTCATTAATTTATAAATGATCCGATGTAAAGTCTCCGTTCTCCTTCCGGATCTTTGTAATATGTTGTTTGGCTTTAGAACGCCTCAGCTGATTGGCTAGGAATTTACCAGACTTATCCCCATGAATGTAAAAACGGCTCTTGCTTTCGAGAAGTTGGCGTTTGACAGGTTGAGTGGACAGAAGGTTAAATTTAGTTTGGAGTTCAACGCGCTTCTTGTATAATTCAGGATTCTTAGTTTGGGCATATAATTGATCCACATCTTTAATCTGGTTAATGAGGTCTGCTCGATCTGCACGGGATCTTCTATTGAGATTTGCTGTGTAAGAGATTATTTGACCCCTCAGATATGCTTTCATGGCATCCATCTGGGATGGCACTTCAGGTGATGTATTAGTGTTAAAATAGAAGGTTATCTGGTCTTTAATAAATTTTACGAAATCATCATCCGATAATAAAGTTGAATCGAACCACCAGTGTTTGTTCCTCTGTGGGAGACCGGGAAAGTTCAGAGAGAGGGTAATTGGGGCATGGTCAGAAATCAGTATACTCTGATAGTCACAAGTGTGGGCAAATGGGATAAGTTGGTTATCGAGTAGGAAATAGTCAATTCTAGTGAAGGTATGGTGAACATGTGAGAAAAAGGAATAATCTCTCTCCGTAGGATGGAGGAAATGCCATATATCAGAGATACCAAAATTAGAGAGAAATGACTGAATAGCTAAGGCAGATTTGGTAGGTGATCTGGTAACAGAGGACGATCGGTCCAGTTTAGGATCCAACCAACAGTTAAAGTCACCACCCAATATAAGAGAGTATGAGTTTAAGTCTGGTAGTGAGGAAAAAAACCGTTCAAAAAAGTTAACATCATCAAAGTTGGGGGCATACAGGTTTGCTAGTGCAACTTTAGTGTTATATAGTTTACCAGAAACAATAATAAAATGGCCATTTGTGTCCGATATTTTGTTATGGAGTTCAAAAGGAATATTTGAGTTAATAAGAATGGAGACTCCCCTAGCTTTAGGGGCAAAGGATGAATGAAAATGCTGACCCGCCCACTTGGACAGAAGCCAGGAGTTATCGAAACAACGAATATGAGTTTCTTGGAGGAAAGCAATGTCAGCTTTGAGTTGTTTAATATGTGAGAATACCTTCCTCCTTTTAACAGGGTGGTTCAGTCCCTTTACATTCCAGCTCACAAATTTAAGTGCACTAGCCATTATCAATTACTAATGCATAAAAGGCAGCAGGCATATAAAAAATCAAGCGGTACAATAGCAGTCTGGGAGCAGAGATGTAAACATAGATTCGTAAGGTCAAAATATAAACATGTCCTAAACAATAAAGAAATGTTGGAACTGGAAAATCCACCCCACCCACACAACCCAAAACTAGACGGCTACCAAAACAAGTAGCTAGCTCTACCAAAAAAATTAACCCAAATACAACTTCCAGATCTGTGTCATTGACAGCAGTTCCGTATAAATGCTATAACAAACAGTAACTAGTTTATGCACTAGAAAACATAACTACGGATTAGAACACCTTCTGCAGAAATATACAACTTAATACAGAGAAAATCGGAAGAAAACCAAAACTAACCTACCCGCAAAATATTATAGAAGGATAAAGTAAGAGAAAGGGGAAAAAAAAGGTAAGAAGGAAAAAGAAAAAAAGAGGAAGGGGAAAATTATAAATTCAAGACGAGTATTTATCAACCGTTTACCGAGAAGGGAGAAAAAAACATTCAGAGAATAGAAAAAAAAGGGGGTGAAGAAAAGAAAAAGATAAAATAAATAAGTATTTAAAACAGAGGAAAAATAAATCAGCAGTTGAACTGTGAACCGACAAACAGGGAGGCCTTCACTAAAGACTTCAAACCTCCAAAACAAGTTAGATTTAGTTGTAGAACTCTGTAGGTAAAGTTATACAGAGGTGAAAATAGATTACACACACACCAAATCCCGGGAGAGATTGTCAACAGCTTTTAGAGTTTCAGTGAATAATGTCTGAGTGATTCAAGTGAATTCCGAGTCCAGAGAAAGTAATTTTACTACGAGGAGTACTTATCCACCATTTTAGGAGGTCCGATCAGATTCCGAAGATGACTGGATAGCCGGAAGACTTGCCACAAACGCTTCAGCTTCCCTCGCTGATTTGAACCACTTGAATTCCCCGGTATTAAACTTGATTCTTAGGTCAGCAAGATTACAAAAGGAAGGTTTGAAACCACGATCAAAAAGCACTTTCATTACGCCTTTATACTCAGCGCGCATCTTTAAGGTCTGGGGTGCAAAATCTTCCACAAAGCGAATGGTTGTATCCTGGAAAGAAAAAGAGCCTCTGCGACGTGCCTCCACAATCAGACTGTGTTTTACCTGGTATTGATGGAAACACAAGATTACTGGTCATGGACGGGATCCCAGAATTCCGGGGGGGACGTTAACTCTGTGTGCCTGTTCGAGCTCGGGCGGGTTTGGAAGCAGATCCTTCCCGAATATCTCACAGAGAAACTCGGCAAAAAACTTCACGGTTGACCCCTTCTCAGTTGCCTCTGGTAATCCCAGAATTCTGATGTTGCAGCGTCTGCTACGATTTTCGAGATCCACCATTTTGGAAAGAAGTTTATTAGATTTTTCCTCTAAGCTGGAACAGAGAGTCTCCAAGTATCGAACACGACTTTCTAAATCTTCAGAAGTCGAATCGATGCGAGATAAGTGTTCAGCATGTTTGTCCACTTTATCGTTGATCCGATCTAGTTTCTCTTCTAACTGTTTGAAAGCGGTTTTAATTTCCTTTAAGATTTCGTCTCGGAGATTTGCAAGCGCCTCCATCGTCACGTCCAACGAGGTCGTAGTTTCTTTTCTCCCGGATTTAGAACTCTTGCTAGACATTGTAGGTTAGATATATTCACAGGCAAGTAAGAGATACCGAAATAATTCCTAACTAAGCTTTATAAAATGGAGACATTTAGTGCAAAGGTAGTGACAGTAACGGAACAAAAGTTCGGAGCAGCTAAACAATCGCCATCTTACCGGAAGTTGCCTTATAAAGCTTCAGCATCACATCCCTGCTCTTGTATTCTAGACCTCTTGAAATGAATTCTGCTAACATGGCATTTGCCTTCCTCACCACCGACCCAACCTGCAAGTTAACCTTCAGGGTGTTCTGCACAAGGACTCCCAGTCCCTCGGGATTTTCTCCATGTTTAGAAAATAGTCCACACATTTATTTCGACTACCAAAGACCATTCATTTTTCAACATTATATTTCATTGGCCACTTTCTTTCCCATTCTCCTAATCTGTCTAAGTCCTTCTGCATCCTACCTGTTTCCACAAAACTACCTGCCCCTCCACCAATCTTCATGTCATCTACAAACTTGGCAATAAAGCCATCAATTCCATCATCTAAATGATTGATATACAACATAAAAAGAAGTGGCCCCAGCACTGACCCCTGTGGAACACTACCAGTCACTGGCAGCCAATCAGAAAAGGATCCTTTTATTCTGACTCACTGCATGGGCTCTTAACTTGGTAAGCAGCCTCATGTGTGGCACCTTGTCAAAAGCCTTCTGAGATGTACCCCAGGCTACTCTTGGAGGCGAGGGAGGAGATTGCTGAACCTCTGGCAATGATCTTTGGATCATCAATGGGGACGGGACAGGTTCCAGAGGATTGGAGGTTTGCAGATGTTGTTCCCTTATTCAAGAAAGGGAGTAGAGATAGCGCAGGAAATTTTGCTTTGTTGTATGCCCTTTCCTTTCTTATTATGGAGTCAGAGTCCATAAGGATCCCAGGGACAGTCTGGTGGGTTTAAAAGGAGAAGGGAAAGGTGGACAGGAGGGCGAAGATGACTGACCTCAGTCTCCCTGCTGTATCTGTGATCCCAGTCACACTGTCTCACTGATCACACTCTGTCAGAAATAATATCTGGTTGGAGGGTGAATGGAATTCCAGAGACAACAGTGAATCAGTCTGAACCAAACTGTAAAACAGCAAAAGGCAGAGTGAGCGATGAACCAGCTGTTTCTGTCAGTGACCCGGCCTCTGTAACTGTACCCTGGTTTTAATGAGAGATTCAGTGTTTTCAGTTGCATTGATCATCCAGACTGTAGTGGTAGTTAATTCTGTTATTCCTATGCCACTCAGTTAGCAGCTCCCACATGGAATGGGTTCACATACTGTACCAGCAGGGTTATCAATAAACACACAAAATTCTGGAGGAATTCAGCAGGTCAGGCAGTATCTATCAAAAAGAGTACAGTCGATTTTTCTGGCTGACACCCTTCGGCAGGACTGAGTTCCTCCAGCATTTTGTGTGTGTTACTTGGATTTCCAGCATCTGCAGATTTTCTCCTGTTTGTGATTGGGATATTGGTGAAGTTCAGTTGAGTATCCTGCATGCTGGTGTCCCGGTGGGCTCTGCACTATCCTCAGTAACGAACACATCATGGTGTCACAAGTGGTTGGTCATCGATGAATTGGTGCTATAGACCAAACGAGATCCCCAACAAGAAAGAATTTACAGTGAATCAAATCTTGTTCACATATACCCACGAAAAATATCCAGAGTCCTATCAACCTAAAGTGCCTCTGCTACTTGCTAAATATATGCACCATGAGGCTGAACTGGGAAAGGGCCAGTGTTGCTAAGCAACACCATCAAGCTACAGCCAATACTGGATACACTGTAATGATGCATGAGTCACTAGCTTGGGGAAGTGCATAGAGACACAGGCACAGCAGAGAAGTCAGTCAAACTCTCAGAGAGTTTGAGTTTTCTAAACCAGGAGACTCTGAGAGATGGTTCAGACACTTTGAGAGATTTAGGGTTGCAATCAATCTCACTCAGGCTTCAGAAGAGCATCAAGTAAGCACACTGATATACTGCATGGGTGACTAAGCAGATGACATCATGGGTGGATTAGGACTGACAGATGCCCAGAAAAAGGAGTACAAATCAGAGCAGGAAAAATTCAAAGAGTATTTCACAGGGAAGCAAAATGTGATCTATGAGAGGGCAAAGTTCAACTTCAGAAAACAGGAGACAGGTGAAAGCGTAAGTAACTTCATCACATCATTGTGTGCCCTGTCAGACAACCGTGCATATGGAAATCTGAGAGATGAGCTCATTAGAGACGACTGGTGTCAGGTTGTTTGACATCAAATTGTCAGAGAGACTTCAGTTATTACTATGTTCAGGCAGAGTGAGAATGTTCATCAGCAAAAGGCAGAACTCAGGTACGAAAACAATGCTAAAGAAGAGCTAGAAGCTGTATAAAAACAAGGGTAAAACAAGGTGCAGCCAGAAAAGCACCAGAAAGAGATGATAGAAGAGCTCAGCCCATTCAAAACAGACAAGCAAAGCAAAGAGCAGATAAAATGTCCAACAGGAGATGTGGCAAGTCTCCGTTGCATGTTAAAGAGCTCTGTCTAGCAAAAGAAGTGAAATGCCACCTATGCAATCGAATTGGCCATTATAAAAGCATGTGTCACTCAAAAACAGTTCTTCAAGAGTTCAAAGAAGACTGTTGTTCAGATGAAGGGAGAGCTTTCCTTGTGGCTCTAGATTCAAATAGACAAGGCAGGTATACAATGGTTCAGTACAAAATGAGGGAGTGGCATTCAAATTGGACACTGGGGCAGATGTCACAGCCACTCACAAATAACTGGTCATAAAACTGGTGAAGAAAACAGGCATTATGCTGAACCCAACAATAAAAGTGCACACAGGGCCAGGGAAACAAGCTCTGTAAAACTGAGAAACAGTCAAAAGGGGATGTTGTTCTTTAGAATCTATTCTCACCACTACGGGAACAACATATGACAGCCATCGAGAAGCTGAACCTCACTGCAAGGTTGGATTCAATAAACAATGTTCAATGGCAGGAGAAGTACCTAGAGTTGTTCACAGGTTTAGGGGTACTGAAAGAAGAGTACCTTATCCATCTGAGGCCAAGAGTGATGCCCTACTCTGTGAAGCAAAACACATACCAGTCCCATTGATGAAAGTGTGTCAACATAAGAACATAAGAAATAGAAGCAGGAATAAGCCATTTGGCCCATTGAGACTGCTCCACCATTCAATAAGTGATTGGCTGATCTGGTCATGAACACATCTCTACCTACCTGTCTTTTCCCCATAACACTTAACTCTCCTACTATGCAAAAATCTATCCAAACTTTTCTTAAATATGTTCACTAAGGTAGTCTCCACTGCTTCATTGGGCAGAGAATGCCACAGAGAATTCACAACTCTCTGGGAAGAGCAGTTCCTCCTCATCTCCTTCCCAAATCTACTCTCTCAAATCTTAAGGCTATGTCCCCTAGTTCTAGTCTCACTACCAATGGAAACAACCTTCCAGCCTTTATCTTATCTATCCCTTTAATAATTTTACGTTTCTACAAGATCTCCTCTCATTTTTCTGAATTCCAGCAAGTACAGTGGTTGGTAAGTTGATGGAGAAGATCCTGAGAGGCAGAATTTATGAACATTTGGAGAGGCATACTATGATTGGAAATAGTCAGCATGGCTTTGTCAAAGGCAGGTTGTGGCTATGAGCATCATTGAATTTTTTGGGGATGTGACTAAACACATTGATGAAGGAAGAGTTGTAGATGTAGTGTATATGGATTTCAGCAAGGCATTTGATAAGGTACCCCATGCCCAGATTATTGAGAAGGTAAGGAGGCATAGGAGCCAACAACATAAGGGGACATTGCTTTGTGGATCCAGAACTGGCTTGCTCACAGAAGGCAAAGAGTGGTTGTAGACGGGTCATATTCTGCATGGAGGTCGGTGACCAGTGGTGTGCCTCAGGGATCTGTTCTGGGACCCTTACTCTTTGTGATTTTTATAAATGACCTGGATGAGGAAGTGGAGGGATAGGCTAGTAAGTTTGCTGATGACACAAAGGTTGGAGGTGTTGTGGATAGTGTGGAGGGCTGTCAGAGGTTACAGTGGGACATTGATAGGATGCAAAACTGGGCTGTGAAGTGGCAGATGGGGTTCGACCCAGATAAGTGTGAAGTGGTTCATTTTGGTAGGTCAAGTATGATGGCAGAATATGGTATTAATGGTAAGACTCTTGGCAGTGTGGAGGATCAGAGGGATCTTGGGGTCCGAGTCCATAGGACACTCAGGTTGACTCTATGGTTAAGAAGGCATATGGTTTATTGGCCTTCATCAATCATGGGATTGAATTTAGGAGCTGAGAGTTTATGTTAAAACTACATATATAGGACCCTGGTCAGACCCCACTTGGAGTACTGTGCTCAGTTCTGGTTGCCTCACTACAGGAAGGATGTGGAAACTATAGGAAGGGTGCAGAGGAGATTTACAAGGATGTTGCCTGGACTGGGGAGCATGCCTTATGAGGATAGGTTGAGTGAACTTGGCCTTTTCTCCTTGGAATGACGGAGGATGAGAGCTGACCTGATAGAGGTGTATAAAATGATGAAAGTCATTAATCGTGTGGATAGCCAGAGGTTTTTTCCCAGGGCTGAAATAGTTAACACAATAGGGCACAGTTTTAATTTGTTTGTAAGTAGGTACAGAGGAGATGACAGTGGTCAGTTTCTTATGCAGATCGTGGTGAGTGTATGGAATGGGCTGCCAGCGATGGTGGTGGAGGCGGATACGATAGGGTCTTTTTAGAGACTCCTGGATAGGTACATGCAGCTTTGAAAAATATAGGATTATGGGTAATCTTAGGTAAATTCTGAAGTAAGTATATATTCGGCACAGCATTGTGGGCCAAAGGGCCTATATTGTGTTGTAGGTTTTCTATGCTTCTATGTTTCTAATCTCTCTTCATATTCTAACCCCCTCATCTCTGGAATCAACCTGGTGAATCTTCTCTGCACCACCTCCAAAGCCAGTATATCCTTCCTCAAGTATGGAGACCAGAACTGCACACAGTACTCCAGGTGCGGCCTCACCAGTACCCTGTACAGTTGCAGCATGACCTCCCTGTTCTTGAATTCAATCCCTCTAGCAATGAAGGCCAACATTCCATTTGCCTTCTTGATAACCTGCTGGACCTGCAAACCAACCTTTTATGATTCATGCACAAGCCCTCCCAAATTCCTCTGCAGAGCAGTATGCTGCATTTTTTTACCATTTAAATGGTAAGTGATGAGGCAAATTTGCAGCCATTAGGATGAGTTGCAGTGCAATCAAAGCAAAAAGTACCAAATACTGGACTTAAGGTGTTATACTTAAATGCATGCAGCATAAGGAATAAAGTGGATGATGTTGTTGTACAGTTACAGATTAGCAGGTATGATATTGTGGCCATCACCGAGACGTGGCTGAAGGATGCATGTCTCTGGGAGCTGAACGTCCAAGGATACACGGTGTATCAGAAGGATAGGCAGGTAGGTAGAGGGGGTGGTGTGGCTTTAATGGTAAGAAATGATATTAAATCGTTAGAAAGAGGTGACATCAGATCGGAAGATGCAGAATCTTTATGGGTTGAGCTAAGAAATTGCAGGGGTAAAAGGACCCTGATGGCAGTTATCTACAGGCCTCCAAACAGCTGCAGTGATGTGGACTACAAACTACAACAGGAAATAGAAAAGGCTTGCCAGAAGGGCAGTGTTATGATAATTGTAGGGGATTTTAACATGCGAGTGGATTGGGAAAATCAGGTCGGCTCTGGATCTCAAGAGAGAGAATTTGTAGAATGTCTACGAGATGGCTTTTTAGAACAGCTTGTTGTTGAGCCCACTAGGGGATCGGCTGTACTGGATTGGATGTTGTGTAATGAACTAGAGAGAATTAGAGAGATGGAAGTGAAGGAACCCTTAGGAGGCAGTGATCATAACATGATTGAGTTCACTGTGAAATTTGAGAAAGAGAAGCCGAAATCTGATGTGTCGTTATTTCAGTGGAGTAAAGGAAATTACAGTGGCACGAGAGAGGAACTGGCCAAAGTTGACTGGAAAGGGACACTAGCAGGAAGGACGGCAGAACAGCAGTGGCTGGAGTTTCTGCGAGAAGTGAGGAAGGTGCAAGACAGATATATTCCAAAGAAGAAATTTTCGAATGGAAAAAGGATGCAACCGTGGCTGACGAGAAGTCAAAGCCAAAGTAAAAGCAAAGGAGAGGGCATACAAGGAAGCAAAAATTAGTGGGAAGACAGAGAATTGGGAAGTTTTTAAAAGCTTACAAAAGGAAATTAAGATGGTCATTAAGAGGGAAAAGATGAACTATGAAAGGAAGCTAGCAAATAATATAAAAGAGGATACTAAAAGCTTTTTCAAGTATATAAAGAGTAAAAGACAGGTGAGAGTAGATATAGGACCGATAGAAAATGATGCTGGAGAAATTGTAATAGGAGATAAGGAGATGGCGGAGGAACTGAACGGGTATTTTGCATCAGTCTTCACTGAGGAAGACATCAGCAATATACCGGACATTCAAGGGTGTCAGGGAAGAGAAGTGTGTGCAGTCACAATTACAACAGAGAAAGTACTCAGGAAGCTGAATAGTCTAAGGGTAGATAAATCTCCTGGACAAGATGGAATGGACCATCGTGTTCTGAAGGAAGTAGCTGTGGAGATTGTGGAGGCATTAGCAATGATCTTTCAAAAGTCAATAGACTCTGGCATGGTTCTGGAGGAGTGGAAGATTGTAAATGCCACTCTGGTATTTAAGAAGGGGGCAAGGAAGCAAAAAGGAAATTATAGACCTGTTAGCTTGACATTGGTGGTTGGGAATTCGTTGGAGTCGATTGTCAAGGATGAGGTTATGGAGTACCTGGAGGCATATGACAAAATAGGCAGAACTCAGCATGGTTTCCTTAAAGGAAAATCCTGCCTGACAAACCTAGTGCAATTTTTTGAGGAAATTACAAGTAGGCTAGACAAGGGAGATGCAGTGGTTGTTGTGTATTTGGATTTTTAGAAGGCCTTTGACAAGGTGCCGCACATGAGGCTGCTAAACAAGATAAGAGCCCATAGAATTACGGGGAAGTTACATACGTGGATAGAGCATTGGTTGATTGGCAGGAAACAGAGAGTAGGAATAAAGGGATCCCATTCTGGTTGGCTGCCGGTTACCAGTGGTGTTCCACAGGGGTCCACGTTGGGGCCGCTTCTTTTTACATTGTATATCAGCGATTTGGATTATGGAATAGATGGCTTTGTGGCTAAGTTTGCTGATAATACAAAGATAGGTGGTGGGGCCGGTAGTACTGAGGAAACAGAGAGTCTGCAGAGAGACTTGGATAGATTGGGGGAATGGGCAAAGAAGTGGCAAATGAAATACAATGTTGGAAAGTGTATGGTCATGCATTTTGGTAGAAGAAATAAACAGACAGACTATTATTTAAATGCAGAGAGAATTCAAAGTTCTGAGATGCAACTGGACTTGGGAGTCCTCGTGCAGGATACCCTTAAGGTTAACCTCCAGGTTGAGTCGGTGGTGAAGAAGGCGAATGCAATGTTGGCATTCATTTCTAGAGGAATAGAGTATAGGAGCAGGGATGTGATGTTGAGGCTCTATAAGGCACTGGTAAGACCTCCCTTGGAATACTGTGTGTAATTTTGGGCTCTTTATTTAAAAAAGGATGTGCTGATGTTGGAGAGGGTTCAGAGAAGATTCATAAGTGCATAAGACAAAGGAGCAGAAATCGGCCATTCGGCCCATCAAGTCTGATCTGCCATTTCATCATGAGTTGATCCAATCTCCCCTTTAGTCCCATTCCCCCGCCTTCTCACCATAACCTTTGATGCCCTGGCTACTCAGATATCTATCAATCTCTGCCTTAAATACACCCAATGACTTGGCCTCCACTGCCGCCCGTGGCAACAAATTCCACAGATTCACCACCCTCTGGCTAAAAAAACTTCTTCGCATCTCATATGTTAACCCTCTCATTCCTGGAATCATTCTAGTGAATCTTCTCTGAACCCTCTCCAACGTCAGCTCATCCTTTCTTAAATAAGGAGCCCAAAACTGCACACAGTATTCCAGGTGAGGTCTTACCAGTGCCTTATAGAGCCTCAACATCACATCCCTGCTCCTATACTCTATTCCTCTAGAAATGAATGCCAACATTGCATTCGCCTTCTTCACCACGGACTCAACCTGGAGGTTAACCTTAAGGGTATCCTGCACGAGGACTCCCAAGTCCTGTTGCATCTTAGAACTTTGAATTCTCTCCCCATTTAAATAATAGTCTGCCCGTTTATTTCTTCTACCAAAGTGGATGACCGTACACTTTCCAATATTGTAATTCATTTGCCACTTCTTTGCCCATTCTCCCAATCTAGCCAGACTCTCTGTTTCCTCAGCACTACCGGCCCCACCACCTATCTTTGTGTTATCAGCAAACTGATAATACGAGAGGACATGACTTGAGGATTGCAGGGCGCCCATTCAGAACAGAGATGCGAAAAAGTTTTTTAGCCAGAGGTTGGTGAATCTATGGAATTTGTTGCCACAGGCGGCAGTGGAGGTCAAGTCAGTGGGTGTATTTAAGGCAGAGATTGATAGGTATCTGAGTAGTCAGGGCATCAAAGATAGACAGACAGACATGCTTTATTAATCCTGAGGGAAATTGGGTTTTGTTACAGTTGCACCAACCAAGAATAGAGTAGAAATATAGCAATGTAAAACCAGAAATAATTAAATAATAATAAGTAAATCATGCCAAGTGGAAATTAGTCCAGGACCAGCTTATTGGCTCAGGATGTCTGACACTCCGAGGGAGGAGTTGTAAAGTTTGATGGCCACAGGCAGGAATGACTTCCTATGACACTCAGTGTTACATCTCGGTGGAATGAGTCTCTGGCTGAAAATACTCCTGTGCATAACCAGTACATTATGGAGTGGATGGGAGACATTGTCCAAGATGGCATGCAACTTGGACAGCATCCTCTTTTCAGACACCACCGTCAGAGAGTCCAGTTCCACCCCCACAACATCACTGGCCTTACGAATGAGTTTGTTGATTCTGTTGGTGTTTGCTACCCTCAGCCTGCTGCCCCAGCACACAACAGCAAACATGATAGCACTGGCCACCACAGACTCGTAGAGCATCCTCAGCATCGTCCGGCAGATGTTAAAGGACCTCAGTCTCCTCAGGAAATATAGACGGCTCTGACTCTTCTTGTAGACAGCCTCAGTGTTCTTTGACCAGTCCAGTTTATTGTCAATTTGCATCCCTGGGTACTTGTAATCCTCCACCATGTCCACACTGACCCTTTGGATGGAAACAGGGGTCACCGGTGCCTTGGCCCTCCTCAGGTCCATCACCAGCTCCTTAGTCTTTTCACATTAAGCAGCAGATGATTCTGCTCGCAACTAAGGTTATGGTGAGAAGGCGGGGGAGTGGGACTAAATGGGAGAATGGATCAGCTGATGATAAAATGGCGGAGCAGACTCGATAGGCTGAATGGCTGACTTCTGCTCCTTTGTCTTATGGTCTTATGGTCTAAATAATAATCTCCTCTTTCATTTTCCCATCCAAACTGGATGACCTTGCATTTACCAACATTGTACTCCATCTGCCAGACCCTTGCCCTCTCACTTAGCTTATGTATATCAATCTGCAGAGCCTCTGTATCTTCTGCACAATTTGCTTCTCCACTCAATTTAGTGTCATCAGCAAACTTAGATACACTACATTCAGTCCCCTCTTCTAGATTGTTAATGTATATCGTGAACAGTTACGGGCCCAGCACCGACGCCTGAGGCACACGGATTTCCAACCAGAGTAACACCCATGTATCCTAACTCTCTGCCTTCTATTAGTTGACCTATACTCTATCCATGCTAATACATCATCCCCCAACTCTATGCATCCTTATCTTATGGATAACTCTTTTATATGGCACTTTATTGAACATCTTCTGGAAATCTAAGTAAATAACATACATCTGTTTCCCTCTATCCACTGCGTTGGATAGAGTTAATTAAGCTTAACTTGAACTGTAAGCAAGCCTTGCTGTTCAAATAAATCATGTGAGTGATTTGGTGACCTCATAGAAACATTCTGAATGTTAAAAGGCCTATATAGATTAGATATGACAGAGTTATTTCCCATGGTAGGGGAGTCTAGAACAAGAGGGCATAACTGCAGGACATCCATTTAGAACTGAGATGTGGAGAATTATTTTAATCAGAGGGTGGTAAATCTGGAATTTGTTGCCACGAGCAGCTGTGGAGGCCAAGTCATTGGGTGTATTAAGGCAGAGGTAAGAAAGGTTCTTGATTAGCCAGGGCATCAAAGGGTATGGGGAGAAGGCAGGGGAGTGGGGATGACTGGAAGAATGGTATCAGCCCATGATTGAATGGCAAAGGAGATTCAATGGGCTGAATGGCCTACTCCTACTCCTATACCTTATGGTCTTATCGAGTGTATGGAGTCAAACTCCCCTTCAGCCCATCATATTTGAGCTGATAAGTAAGTACTTGTCTGTACTGATCTAATTTACCGACACCCTCCCACTACCTCCCTCCCCTCCTCTCACACCCCCACCCCCTACCACCTACATTTCACACATTTGTCTCCCTCAACCCTTCATCTCCAGGTGATCATCAGCCCCCACACCCTAAAGAAACCAGTACCCGTGTGAGAGGAGACTGACCCCAGACCACCTGCCCTCCTTGTGGCCACTCATCTCCCCTCTCTCTCTTCCTACACTATAACCACCTCACTAAACACCTCCCACATACCCCATCCTGGATATTCCACAGTGAGTCCAGCCACAGCCCCACCTGCTCTATGTGATCAGACAGGAGCAGCAACCGGACACACTTCCTGTAGGTGTGGTCACTGGGACCTCGGAAATATCCCTAATCTCCTACACCCTGCAGGAGGAGAGTCCCACTTCCCTGACCTCCAGAACCTTTATCCCCTCGTCCCTTCTACTGAGAGACACCTCATCTGGTCACTGCACAGCCTCCCCCCGAAGCCCGATACTCACCAAAGCCAGATCAGTGACCCCATCAACAGCATTTTGACATCAATATCCCTCCAATATGACCACACCCACTCCATTAGCACTTCTCTTATACCTCGTTCCAGTCGTTCGCGTGTGGATTACCAGCCTCACTGCCGTCTCTCGAACTTACCTCTCTGTCTCTCTCTCCTGACCAGAGCAGTGTCCGTGTCTCCGATCACACCATCTCACTGATCACACTCTGTCAGAAATAATATTTGGTCGGAGGGTGAACGGAATTCCAGAGACAACAGAGAATCGTCTAAACCAAACTGTAAAACAGCAAAACGCAGAGTGAGTGATGAACAAGCCGTTTCTGTCAGTGACCCAGATGGTGACTGACTGATTCAGACTCTCTACTGATACTGTATCCTGTTTACAGAGAGATTTAGAGCTTCCGCTTTCTTCTCAACCCAGACCACATCCTATGCTTTTTGGAGAAATTATGTGACTGTATTGAGGCAAACAGCCATTCAGCCCATCATATCTGTGCTGATCCATTGAGATCCCAGTTACTGAATCAATCCCAGTCCAACTCTGGACACCTCTCTCCTCATCCTCGATTTCATCACTACCCAGCCCTCACTCTCCCACCCCTCGTCCATCTGTATTTGACGTATTTATTGAGATACAACTTCGAACAGGCCGTTCCAGTGCCTTGAGCCACACTGCCCAGAAATTCCCAAATTTAACCCATGGGACAACTAACAATGTGAGGAAACCGGAGCACCAGGAGGAAATCCACACCGTCACAGGGACAACGCACAAACTCCTTGCAGGCAGCTGCAGGATTTGAACTCGGGTCATCTGTACTGGAAAATGTTGTGCTCACCACCAAACCTTCGTGCTGCCCTTTACATACAATTGTCTCCAGTTACACCTCATCTCAGGGTGACCATCAGCACCCCCATACCTAAAATAACCCTGTGAGAGAAGATTGACCCCTGGACACTCCTACACTACCAGACTGCCCACCTCTCCTGGTGATCACCCATCCATCTTTCTCTACACTGTTAGTATATAGAGTTAGGAAAGACGCTGAAGAGAAGGATCTCCAAGGTAGTAATCTCTGGATTACTCCCGGTGACACGGTTTAGTGTAGGTAGAAATGGGGTGATAGAACAGATGAATGAGTAGCTGTGGAGATGGTGCAAGGTCAGGGTTTTAAGTTTTTGGATCTTTGGAACCTGTTCTGGGGAAGGGAGTGACCTGTACAAGAGGGACAGATTGCACCTGAACTGAAGGGGAACCAATACCTTGGCTGGGAGGTTTGCTAATGCTACTCGGGAGGGTTTAAACTAGTTTTGCAGAGAGCTGGGAACCGGAGTCCCAGGTCAGTAAGGGAAAGATCGGACCAGAAAGTAGATGTCAGGGAAAGTATTGAAAGGCAAAATGAAAATAACAACTCTGATGGGTCAGATAGTTTCAAGTGTGTTTACCAGGGGTATTATGGGTAAAGGAGATGATCTTAGAGCATGGATCAGTACATGGAACTATGATGTTGTGGCCATTACTGAAACTTAGCTGAGAGAGGGACAGGAATGGCTGATTAATGTACCAGTTTTCAAAGCTTTAGAGAAGATCGAGAAAGAGGTAGAAGTGTTGGTGGGGGAGTTGCATGACTAATCAGGAACAATATCACAGCTGCACTCAGGGAGACATACTGGAGGGTTCAGACATGGAGTCCATTGGGGTGGAACTCAGGAACAGGAAGGGTGTGTAATGGCTTCTCTGTAATGTCACTGCTGAGGTAGCGGTTTCTCTGTAGCAGCGATGTTTCGGTTATTGCTGGAGATAACAGGACTGTTAGCCAATCGGGGATTGTTGTTTTGTCTTGTGTATCTGGAAAGATGTTGTTTTTGCGGTTTTTGTTGAGGAGAGATGAAGAGGGAAGACATGTGTGGAGAAAGCTGGTAGACCACCGGACAGAGTGGACTGGGATCTGAGGGTCCGAAGGTCGGCGATGTTCGGAGGAGACCGATAGTGGAAGAATGACTACTGAGTTCTAACGTGACTTTGACTTTGACTTGGGCCCTGTTTTTTGTTTTGTTTATTTTCATTACTAACTCTATATTCAGTTTAAGATTCATAAAGTCTATCATTTAATTGCATATGGTGTACTGTCTGATAATTTGCTTTGTGGGTTTGTAACTGGGGGTACAATACACATCATCCACACAAACGTGATTACCCAGTTTGGTGGGGCCGAAGGCTGATTCCCCTAGACAAACGCGAGCTGGCAAGCCTGAGGGTTACAATGGTGGGGGCTACGTCCGGGATTGATTCTGTTGGATGCTGTGTGATTGCCCTGTTTAAATCAGTGCTGGTATGGATGCTGCTGGGGTGGAGTGCTGGTGTGCCTCTGTGGGATTGCTAGTAATTAATGCGTGTGTGTTGAGTGGGGTGGATATTCATACCCCAGGTGAATTGTTAACTTGATTTTTGAGTATGGTTAAAGCCGCTGGCAAAGTTGAAATTGTAGTGGGAAAGTTTGATAAAATGGCGGGCTGAGACCTTGTTTTAGTTCAGACTAGCGCTGACGTAATGGCGGTGGAACTGCCAGCGTCTATCAGTGACCCAGGTGAGGCAGGGCCATGGCCTGTCATACTGTGAGAGAGGACGAGAAGGGAGCCCAGCAGGCTGGGGCACAAGCTGAGTTGCCCGCAGTTGGGGGCAGAGATTTCAGAGACAAGGTTTTATCGTTTCTGAGGAATGAGGGGAAAGAGTGGTCGGATTTGGAAAATTTAATTAGTCCCCGTCCCCCAGTGAAGAGTGAGTGTTTTGAGTTGGCATCAGCCCATACCGCTCTGGCGAATAAGTGGCCCAGTACACCATCATCAGGTCCCTGCCGGAAGCTAAGAATATTCTCTGGGATAACGCCCACCCCTGAGGGGGAGGAGGAGTATGAGACGTGGGCGGAATGGACCTCTCAGTTGTTAGATGAGTGGCAGTGCTGCGATGACGAAAAGCAACAGAGATTGGCTGAAAGTTTGAGGGGGTTGGCGGCTGATGTAGTAAGATCGTAACAGTTAACCAGCCCTCTGCTTCCATTGCTGAGTATCTAGACGTATCAGAGAGCGCTTTTGGTCTGACCGGGAACACACTGGGGGGTGGCTTTCAAAACATGCGTCAGGAGAAGGGGGAGAAGCTTTCTGCTTACGTTTTCCAGCTAGAGAGGCAGCTAAATTGTTTGCGGCGCTGGGGGGGGGGGGGGGGTCATTCAGGTGGCTAGGTGGATAAGTTAAGGATGGACCAGGTAACCATGGGCGCCCAGCCCCAGGTCATGATTGTTTTGGGTCTCCGACAGTCCCATAAAACACACCACCCTCCCTCATTCATTCAGCTGATCAGAGAGGTGCAGGAGGAAGAGAGCGCGTTGGGGCCGCGAGAGGACTCTGTCAGCAGGGTACAATCCTCGGTAGTAGCCCTTTTGTGGTGAAATGACTGGGGCAGCCCAACCCGGGTAGTGGTAAAAGAGGTGGTGAGAGAGCTGAGAACTGAGATGTCCTGGGTGTTACCAGTGGGTGTGGACTCTCTTTATGATAAGACTGGTAGAGAGGGCCCCCCCCAAGGGGACGGACTACACAGAGGGCTGTGGGTGGCTGGGGTTCCACGAGAAGAGGGGCGGCTGGTAGCGTGTGCTATAACTGTGGGGAAGAGGGACACTTCCGGCGGGAATGTGAGTGGCAGGAAGCCCCTCGGAGAGTGAGTCCACAGTTTTATAAGTGGGAAGAGGTGTCGGGAAACCTAGAGGAGGCCCAGTGACGGAACGGCCTGGGGTCTCTGGGGGAGCACGTTCCCAGCAATGTACCAAGGAACTCCTGAAAGCAAAAGACCCTATTCCTGAAGGCTTAGTGGGACCATGCTCCAGTGTGTCGCTATGGATAGAGGGAATATACGCTAAAACCATATTTGACACCGGGTCACAGGTCACATTACTGTACCTTTCGCTTTACAACCAGTATCTGAAGTCTTTACCATTGACACCATTCCGTGCACTAGAGATTTGGGGTGTCAGTGCTGGTGATTATCTTGATGAAGGGTCTCGGCCCGAAACGTCGACAGTGCTTCTCCTTATAGATGCTGCCTGGCCTGCTGTGTTCCACCAGCATTTTGTGTGTGTTGATCCATACGACTGTCACTTGTCAGTGGAAATGGAGTTCTCAGAGACTGATGTGGGAGTGCCTGAGGTTCTCGATACAGTAGTGCTAGTTTGTCTGGACCCTGTTGAGATGGGCGGCGTTTCAATTCTGGTGGGGACCAATGCCCCTCTTGTGAGGAGGCTCATGGGACTTGCAAGGAGAAGGTGGGTGACAGCTTTCTGGGAACATTGTCTGTGCACACAGTGTTTCGAGCTGCTTTTGAGGAAGCACATGGCAGCATTGGGCCGGATACCGAATTTAAACGAGCAGCTATGTGGTTCACCCATTTGAAGCCAATGGTGGTACAGCCTGGGGAAATAGTGAGAGTGATGGGAACCCCCAAATTTCCTGGAGTGTCTGAGGGCGAAGCCCTCTTAGTAGACGCACCAGAAGACCACGAGGGGGAGTCAGGATTTGCTGCTGGGGTACTGGTGAGGCCTGAATTGCAGAAGCCCTCGGTTGTACAGGCGAGCAGGATGGCAGTGATTGTCAGGAACACTACGAAGAGGGAGGTCACCTTCAAGCGGGGGAATGCCGCTGATGCAGTTGTCCCCGGTGATGGTAATATCTCGTGCCCCTGTGAGGCACACTGGGGAGAAACTATTGGAAAAGGGGGAAAAGTTGACCTCATTCATTTAACTTCAGGGACTCCTCGGTTCCGCTGGGCTGGAGAAGGAGGCTGGTAGAGAAGATGTTGAAGCTGGAAGGTGTCTTTTTCATTGATGAGTTTGATGTGGGTTGTTCCAAGAGCACTCGTCACACTATCCGGGTGACCGAGGACACCCCGTTTAGAGAGAGGTCACGGCGACTGGCCCCTGCAGATGTGGAAGACATGCAGCAGCATTTGTGTAAGTTGAAGGAAGCTGGGATCATCACTGAGTCCCGAAGCCCCTATGCATCCCCAATATTAATGGCCCGGAAGAAGAATGGGAAGGTACATGTGTGTGGACTATAGGACTCTGAATAGGCGCACCGATCCTGATCCTGTCCCGAGGGTCGAAGACGCGCTGGCCTGTCTGAGTGGGTGAAGTGCTTTAGTGTGCTGGATTTGAGGAGTGGATATTACCAGATCCCTATGAGTGAGGCCGACAAAGAGAAGATGGCGTTTATATGCCCTCTGGGATTCTTCCAGTTCGAAAGGGTGCCCCGGGGCATATCGGGAGCCCCTGCTGCTTTCCAGTGGGTCATGGAGAAGACAGTGAGGGATATGAACTTGCTTGAGGTGTTGGTGTATTTGGATGACCTCATAGTATTCGGATCCACCTTGGAAGCACATGAATCGAGGGTACTGAAGGTGCTCAGCTGCCTGAAAGCTGAAAGGTTAAAACTTTCCCTGGACAAGTTCCAGTTCTGCCAAATGTGTTAGCGATGTCGGACACATAGTCTCACGGGACGGAGTAGCTAAAACCTGGCTAAGATAGAAGCGGTGACCACGTGGCCAAGGCCCCAGACTGTGAGAGCTCTGCACTCATTCCTGGGGTTCTGTGGATATTATCAGAGATTCGTGAAGGGCTACGCCAAAGTGAGTCACCTCTTGGATCAGCTTCTGTGTGGTTACCCTCCCTTGGGGAAGAAAGAAAGGGGGAGTAAAGAACAAGAGGGTGGAAAATATCTAAACCCGTTGGAGCCCTTTGGACAGAAGTGGGATGTAAAATGTGAGGAGGCTTTTCAGTCGCTGAAGGAACTGCTGACCCAGGTGCTGGTGCTGGGTTTTGCGTTCCCCTGATTACTGTATGTACTGCACACCGATGCCAGTCGAGAGGGTTTAGGGGGCATCCTATATGAGGATCAGAGTACCAGGTTGAGGCCCGTTGCGTTTGTCAGCCGAAGTTTGTCGCCCTCTGAGAGATACTATCCCATGCACAAGTTGGAGTTCCTGGTGTTGAAATGGGCGGTGGTGGATAAGCTGAGTGACTATCTCTACTGGGCCAAGTTTGAGGTGAGGATGGACAGCAACCTCCAACTTATATCCTGACCTCGATGCCACAGGCCATCGTTGGTTGGTGGCATTGTCTGCCTATGATTTCAGCCTGAAGTACTGACCGGGGAGGGAAACGTTGATGATGATGCTTTGTCCCGATGGGTGCATGAGGGACGGGACAGGGACGAGGAGTGGGAGAGCGTTCCTGCCCCTGGGGTGAAGGCCATGTGTCAGTTTGCCATCACTGTGAAGGCGGAGGAAAAGAAAAGATAGGATTGAACAGTGGACCCGTTGGGGGTTTCTGATGATGCCCTACCCCCAGTTTACTGTAACCTGACTGCTCTGAAGACCAAGCACCCTCCAGAACTGAGCTCTGGGGAAGTGGCAGCTGCTCAGCGAGATGATCTGGGCATTGGCACCATTTGGGCGGCGGTTGAAAAAAGAGACATGGCTCAGGCAGAGAAGACAAAACATGCTTCAGTGCCTCCATTACTGAAAGAATGGCCTCGGTTGGAGTTGTGGAACCAGATCCGATACCGGATCACGTCACCCCTGGACCGACCTCGACGTTCTCGGGCTGACCGGTTCTGCCCGAGAGGTATCGGAGGATTGCGTTGAAGTCACTTTATGATGATTCTGGACACTTGGGGGTGGAAAAGACCTATGGATTGCTCAGGGATCGGTTTTACTGGCCCCGAATGAAGTCGGAGGTGGAAGAGTATTGCTAGTCGTGCATTCGCTGCATACGCAGGAAGACGCTGCCTGTGCAGGCTGATTCATCATCGCACTTGCAGAATGCAGGAGCCCTGGACCTGGTGTGTATGGATTTCCTGTCCATAGAACCCGATGCCAGCAACACGGAGAATGTCTCAGTCATCACGGACCTCTACACCAGATATGCTCAGGCTTCCCCTACCAAGGACCAGAGGGGGTCAGCGGTGGCAAAAGTGTTATGGGAGAAGTATTTTGTTTATTTTGGCCTTCCCAGGTGGATACATAGTGACCAGGGACAGGATTTTGAGAGCAGACTCATCTATGAGTTACTGGGCATGTTTGGGGTTGAGAAGTCGAGGACCACGCCCTATCACCCGCAGGGTAATCCTCAGCCTGAGAGGTTTAATCAGATCTTGCCAGACATGCTCGGGACCCTGGAGATCAGCAAGAAGAGCAGCTGGAGTCAACATATTCGGCATCTGGTTCACTGTTACAACTGAAATGAAACTACCGGATACTCACCATATTACCTGATGTTTGGGCGCGAGGCGAGATTGCCCGTTGACCTTTGTTTTGGGACTGACAAGGGTGACTTACCACTGGAGCCTTATCTGAAGTGTGTGTCTGATATGAGGAGAGAGCTGAAAAGGTCTTGTGAATCAGCTGGGGTCGCAGCCACAAAGCAGAATAGAGAAAATAAGAGGAGGAATGACCAGAAGGAATCCCAACTCCTGCCAGGAGACAGAGTGCTCATAAGGAAGCACATCTGGAAAGCACAAGTTGGCTGACTGCTGGGTGGCCACACCCTATGTAGTGGAGAGTTGGATGCCAAACCTACCAGTTTTCCCGGTGAAACCAGAGGAGGGGAACGGGCCTGTCAAGATTCTCCATCGAAGCCACCTGGTGCCCCTGGGACAAGAGGTGCAGGTAGACCCAGAGCCTGACTTGGAGCCCACACCTAGTAAGAGGACTCTGCAAAAACGTGGGGGTAACTGCAGGACCCACAGTGGGAGAGGCTGGGCTGGGCCCCACCCATGAGAGGGATACTGATTCAGAGGATGATGATCTGGATGTGTGGTACATGCTGCCTTTCGCTAACTCCCCATTGATTGAGGAAGAGACTCCAGGCCCTTCTCCCACTGAGTTAGGTGAAGTAGGGAGAACCCTGTTGGCAGCCTGGGTTACAGCAGGACCCTGAAGGAGAGGAAGCGGGGCCTGGACATGGGACAGGGGGCTCTGAGTTGCAGGGGGCATGAGTGGTAGATTAGGAAAGGACTCGCCAAGTAGACCCGAAGTATCCCCAGTAGCGTCTGAGCCTGAAGTGTTAGGTGAGGAGGTACGGAGGTCTCAGAAAATTTGGAGACCACTGGATAGGTTGGCCTATGTAGTGCCAGGGGTACAGGGCGTGATCTCTACTGTTTTGGGGAGCTATGTCACTGCCTTTTGCACCTGGATTGGGCTTTGTGTTTTGCAGGAAGGGTTGCAAATTATCTCAATGTCATGGGGACATGACTAAATTTGGTGAGAGGAGAGTGTAATGGCTTGTTTGTAATGTGTCACTGCTAAGGATAATGTAATCTCTGTAGCATCAATGTTTGGGTTATGGCTAGAGATAACGGGGTTTTGAAATGCAGGAGTTAGCCAATCAGGAGTTTGTTGCCGTCTTGTGATTCTGGAAGCATTTGATTTTGCGAGATTTTACCAGAGGGAGAGAGAGCGAGAGAGAGAGATGAAGATGTGAATGAAGAGATTTGGTAGACCGCCGGACGGGGTGGACTCGGAGCGGGGGTCCGAAGGTCGGTGACGCTCAGAAACTGATGGTGGAAGAACTACTGAACTGCGTGAGCTCCAACTTTGTGCACAGACTGTTCATTATTAAATCTTAAAATCTGGGCCCTTTTTCATTTATATTTTGTTTTTCTACTAACCATATAGTCAAAGGAAGAGTTATAAAGTTTAATCGTTTAATCGCATATTGTGTACTATTTGTTATTTCATGGTACTGATTTGTAACAGGGAACATATCGCGCAGCATCCGCCCAAATGAGATTTCTTAAGTTTGGCTGGGCAGGGGGTTATCACCCCCTGGATTAAGCCACTTGGCGAAGCGAGTGTTACATCTGTTACAACTGTGGTGAGGAGGGACACTTCAGGCGAGAGTGTGAAGGACGGGAAAACCTTTGGAAAGTGAGCCAACAGGTACTTAAGCAGAAAAGGAAGTAGGGAAACTTCAGAGAGACGCAGTGAGGGAACGGCCTGTCGTCTCGAGGGGAACACATTCTAATTGATGTACCAAAGAAAACACTAGAGTGAAAAAAACCCTATTCCTGAGGGTATAGTGGGGCCAAGCTCCAGTGTGTCACTACAGATCGAGGGTATTTATGCTAGAGCCATACTAAACACCAGCTCTCGGGTCACTTTGCTGTACTGTCCGTTTTACAATGGGTATTTGATGCATTTACGATTGACGCCACTCAGTGTGCTAGAGATCTGGGTCTTAGTATGGATGACGACCTGTATGATGGTTACTTGTTATTGAAGCTGGAGTTTTTGGAGGCAGATGTGGGAGTAGCTGAGGTTGTTGATACATTAGTGTTGGTTTGTCCAGACCTGGTCGAGAGGGATGAAGCTTCAATTCTTGTGGGAACAAATACCCCTACTGTGAGGAGGCTAGTGGGAGTTTGGAAGGAGAATGTTGGAGAGAGCTTTCTGAAAGCATTGCCCATTAACCCTGTATTCCAGGCTGCTTCTGAGGAAGTGCGTGGCCACATTGGGCTGGATGATGAGTACAAACGAGGGACTGTGTGGTTGACCCAGTCCAAATCAGTCGTGTTACAGCCTGGAGAAGTAGCTAGAGTGACGGGAAAGCCAAAATTTCCCGGAGTGTCTGATGACGAGGCCCTCTTGGTAGATACTCTGGAAGACCACGAAGAGGAGTCGTGCTTACCCGCTGGGTACTGATCAGGCCCGAACTGCAGAAGCAGTCGGTTGTACAGATGACCAGGATCAGAGTGATTGCCAGGAACACCTCGAGGGAGGTCACTCTCAGGCGGGGATGTCACACCTTTTCCCGGCGACTGTATTGTCTAGTTTTCCTGTGAGACAAGCAGGAGAGAAACCCTGTCCTGGAAAGGGAAAGTTGACATCACTCAACTTTAATGGCTCCCCATTACCTGGAGATTGTCAGAGAAGATGTTGAAGCTCCAAGATGTCTTTTCTACCTATGAGTTTGACGTGGGTTGTTCCAAGAGTATGCACCACACCATCTGAGTGACAAAGGACCCTCGTTCAGAGAAAGGTCTCGGTGACTGGCACCCGCCAAGGTGGAGGACATTCAATAGCATCTGCGGAAGCTGAAGGAAACTGGAATTATCACTGAGTTCAGAAACCCCTATGCGTCTCCAATAGTGGTGGCGAAGAAGAATAACGGGAGGGTATGGATGTGTGTGGACTATCAGACTCTGAACAGGGGTACAGTCTCCGCCCAGTATACTGTTCCGAGGATCGAGGATGCGCTGGCCTGCCTGTGTGGAGTGAAGTGGTTCAGTGTGCTGGACCTAGGGAGTGGGTATTATCAGATACCCACGAGTGAGGCTGACAAGGAGAAGATGGCATTATGTCCATTGGATTCTTTCAGTTTGAAAGGATGCCCCAGGGTATATCAGAGCCAGTGTGAGATGGAGAAACTGTTGGGAATATGAGCTTGCCTGAGGTGCTGGTGTACCTGGATGATCTCATAGTGTTCGGGTCCACCCTGGAAGAGCACAGGGCAAGACTACTGAAGGTGTCAGGCTACTTGAGAGCTGAAGGGTTAAAACTTTCCCTGGACAAGTGCCAGTTCTGCAAGACATCTGTCAACTATGCCAGGAACATAGTCTCACCGGATTGATCCGTCTAAGATGGAGGCCCAAGTCTGTGAGCACCCTACACTCATTCCTTGGATTCTGTGGCTGCTACCGGAGGTTCATGAAGGGCTAATGTAAAGTGAGTCACCCTTTGAATCAGCTTCTGTGCGGTTACCCTCCCTTGGGGAAGAAAGGGGGAGGACGAAAGTAAAAGATGGTAAAGATTATCTTAGCCCTTTGGAGCCATTTAAAGCAAGATGGGATGCGAAATATGAAGAGGCCTTTCAGTTGCTGAAGGGGCTGCTGACGAAGGTGCATTTGTTGGATCTTGCAGGCCCAGTAGCTGTATGTGTAACAATTAGGGCTATCGGCTCATGTTTGTCTAGGGGAAACCCCATCCGCCTGCCAAACCGTGTCTCCTGTTTGCGTAGATGCTGTGTAATGTACCCTGGTACAAACTCACACATAAAATATCAGACAGCACACAATGTACGGTTAACTGATTACACTTTATAAATCTTACTCTGACTATGTAATTAATAGAGGTACAAATAATAAAGTAAAGGAATAGGTGCCAAACTTGTCAGAGTTTATCAGATCGTGCACAAAATCGTTGGAGCTCAAGAAGCAGAATATTCTCTCCACCATTCGATCTCCTCTGAACTCCTTGACCCTCGGTTCGGGACCGACCACGGTGGTCGACCAGAGCGCTTCCCGCATGTCCTTCCTCTTCGCTTCTCCCGCGGAAGATCCCCAAAACCTGCGCAAACTAACAGCTTTAGACAGACAAGAAAGAATAACATCTCTCCCATTGGATAAAAGTCCCGTTATCACTAATCATAACCCAAACACACTGCTGCAGAAAACCCATTATCTCAGCAGCTGCCATACAAAGAAGCCATTTTATTATAACACTACAGAGAAGCCATTTTATTAGCAGTTAACATTACAGTTAATACTGCTAAGAACCCTACGTTCTCCCCCCACCAAATTTAGTCATGCCCTTATGAATTTCAGATAATTCGCCAACGCTTCCTGCAGAACACAAAGCCCAACCCAAGTGCAGAAAGCAGTGACATAGCTTCCCAAAACAGTGGAATTCACACCCTGTTCCCCAGGTGCTACATAGGCCAACCTATCTAGGGGGGGTTCCTATTTCTCTGAGACCTGTGTATCCCCTCGTCTAACTCTTCCACTTCTGACATTACGGGGGACACTGTGGGGCTACCTGGCAGAACCTCCCGCAATCGGTTACTGAAACCCCTCTGCAGCTTGAAGCCCCCAGTCTCGGGTGTAGGCCCCAATTCCTCTCCCCCAGAGTCCTGCTGTACTCCCTGTTGCCTACCAATAGCCCCCCTTGCCTCCCCTGACACAGTGGGAGAAGGGCCTCGAGTCTCTTCACAGGGAAGTTAGTGAACAGCAGCAGGTACCACACATCCGAATCCGAATCCTCCGAATCAGTGTCCCTTTCCGGGCTGGGCCCAGCCCAGTCTCATTCACGGTGGGTTCTTCTGTCGCCGCTCACTTCCACAAAGTCTTTGTACTAGGTGTAGGCTCCAAGTCGGGCTCTATGTCTACCTGCACCTCGTGTACCAGGGGCAACAGGTATTTCTGATGGAGAATCTTGACAGGCCCCTTCCCCAACTCTGGCCTCACCCGGAAAGCCGGTAGGTTTGGCCTCTGACTTTCCACCACAAAGGGTGTGGCTGCCCAGTGGTCAGCCAACTTGTGTTTTCCAGGTAATCCCAAGTTCCTTATGAGGACTCGGTCTACCGGCAGGAGTTGGGAGAACTACACTTTCTGGTCATACCTCCTCTTATTTCCCCGATTCTGCTTGGCGGCCACCACCCCAGCTAATTTGTAAGCCCTTTCCAGCTCTCTGCTCATATCAGACACATACTTCAGATAAGCCTTTGGTGGTACGTCACCCTCGTCAGTCCTGAAACAGAGGTTATCGGGCAACCTTGCCTCGTGCCCAAACATCAGATAATAGGGCGAGTACCCAGTAGCTTTATTGCATGTACAGTTGTAACAGTGAACCAGAAGCCCAATATGTTGACTCCATCTGCTCTTTTTGCTGATCTCCAGGGTCCCGAGCATGTCTAGCAAGTTCCATTTAAATCTCTCTGGCTGGGGATTGCCCTGCGGATGATAGGGCGTGGTCCTCAATTTCTCAACTCCCAGCATATCTAGTAACTCATAGATGAGCTTACTCTCAATGTCCCGTCCCTGGTCACTATGTCCGGGGAAGGCCATAGTGCACAAAATACTTCTCCCATAACACTTTTGCCACCGCTGACCCCCTCTGGTCCTTGGTAGGAAGAGCCTGAGCATATCTGGTGTAATGATCTGTGATGACTAAGACATTCGCCGTGTTGCTGGCATCGGGTTCTATTGACAGGAAATCCATACTCACCAGGTTCAGAGGCCCCACACTCTGCAAGTGGGATAAGGGAGCTGCCCGTGTAGGCAGTGTCTTCCGCCGTATGCATCGAATGCACGACTTGCAGTATTCTTCGACCTCTGGCTTCATTCAGGGCCAGTAAAACTGATCCCTGAGCAATCCATAGGTCTCCACCACCCCAAAATGTCCGGAACCATCATGCAGTGACTTCAACGCAATCTTCCAATACTTCTCAGGTAGGACGAACTGCCAACACCGAGGTTGGTCCGGGGGGGCAACGTAACCTGGTATAAAACTTGTTTCTCAACTTCAACCGAGGCCATTCCCTCACTAATGGAAGCACTGAAGCGTGTTTTGTCTTCTCCGCCCATACCATATCCCCCTTCTCCACTGCGTACCAAACAGTGCCAATGCCTGGGTCATCTCACTGAGCAGCTGCCACTTCTCCAGAACTCAGTTCTGGCAGCTGATTGGTCTTCAGACCAGTTAGGTTACAGTAAACTGGGGGTAGGGTGTCATCAGAAGCCCCCAACGGGTCCACCGCTCGATCCTACCTTTCCTTTTCTTCTGCCTTCACAGTGATGGCAAACGGACACATGGCCTTCACCCCAGGGGCAGGAACGCTCTCCCACTACTCGTCTCTGTCCAGTTCCTCATGCACCCGTTGGGACAAAGCATCAGCATCAATGTTCCGGCTCCCCGGCCAGTACTTCAGGGTGAATCGTACGATGACAAGGCCGCCAACCACCAATGGCCTGTAGCATCCAGTTTCACCGAGGTCAGGACTGTTGTCCATTCCCACCTGAAACTTGTCCCTGTAGAGATAGTCACTCAGCTTATTCACCACCACCTGTTTCAATGCCAGGAATTCCAACTTGTGGGTGGGATAGTTTCCTTCGGAGGGTGACAAACTCTGGCTGACAAATGCTACAGGCCTCAACCCGGTTCCCAGATCCTGATACAGGATGGCCCGTAATCCCTCTTGGCTGGCATCCATGTGCAGTTCATATGGCAATCGGGCGTTTGCAAAAGCCAGCACCGGCGCCTGGGTCAGCAGCTCAGCAATTGAAAAGCCTCCTCATCACGTGCATCCCACCTCTGTCTGAAGGGTTCTGACAGGTTGAGATAGTCTCCAATCTCCCATCCCCTTTTCCCTTTCTACCCCAAGGGAGGGTAACCACACAGAAGCTGATCCAAGGGGTGACTCACTTTGGCGTAGCCCTTCATGAATCTCTGATAATATCCACAGAACCCCAGGAATGAGTGCAGGACACTCACAGTCTGGGGCCTCGGCCATGAGGTCCCCACTTAGCCGGGTCTGTAGCTACCCCAGCTACGAGATTATGTGTCCAACATAGCTAACAGACATCTTGCAGAACTGGCACTTGTCCAGGGAGAGTTTTAACCTTTCCTCCTTCAGCCGACTTAGCACCTTCAGTAGCCTTGCTTCGTGTTCTTCCAAGGTGGATCCAAACACTAACAAGTCATCCAAGTATCCAAGACCTACAAGTATCTGGGAGTACAGTTGGACGAGAAGCTAGACTGGACTGCCAACACAGATGCCTTGTGCAGGAAGGCACAGAGTCGACTGTACTTCCTTAGAAGGTTGGCGTCATTCAATGTCTGCAGTGAGATGCTGAAGATGTTCTATAGGTCAGTTGTTGAGAGCGCCCTCTTCTTTGTGGTGGCGTGTTGGGGAGGAAGCATTAAGAAGAAGGACGCCTCACGTCTTAATAAGCTGATAAGGAAGGCGGGCTCTGTCGTGGGCAAAGTACTGGAGAGTTTAACATCGGTAGCTGAGCGAAGGGCGCTGTGTAGGCTACGGTCAATTATGGAAAACCCTGAACATCCTCTACATAGCACCATCCAGAGACAGAGAAGCAGTTTCAGCGACAGGTTACTGTCGATGCAATGCTCCTCAGACAGGATGAAGAGGTCAATACTCCCCAATGCCATTAGGCTTTACAATTCAACCGCCAGGACTTAAGAACTTTTTAAAGCTATTATTAATGCTTTTTGAGCTAGTGATTTAGATGCATATCATATTATTACTGAGTTAAGTATTGTATTGTATGTAATGAGTTTTTGCTACAACAAGTGTACGGGACATTGGAAAAAATGCTGAATTTCCCCATGGGGATGAATAAAGTATCTATCTATCTATCTATCTATCTAAGTATACCAACACTTCAAGCAAGTTCATATCCCCCATTATCTTCTCCATGACTCTCTGGAAAGTGGCAGGGGCCCCTGATATGCCCTGGGGCATCCTTTCAAACTGGTAAAATCCCAGAGGGCATATAAATGCCGTCTTCTCCTTATCGATCTCACTCATCAGGATCTGGTAATATCCACTCCTCAAATCCAACACGCTGAACCACTTCACCCCAGTCAGACAGGCCAGCATGTCTTTGACCCTCGGGGCTGTATACTGGTCAGGGTGATGCACCTATTCGGGGTCCTATAGTCCACACACACGTTCTTCTTCCGGGCCACTAATATTGGGGACGCATAACGGCTTCGGGATTCAGCGATGACCCCAGCTTCCTTCAACTTACGCAGGTGCATCGCACATCTTCCACATCTGCAGGGACCAGTCGCCGCGACCTCTCTCTGAACGGGGTGTCCTCAGTTACTCGGAAGGTATGGCGAGTCTCTTCGAACAACCCACATCAAACTCGCCAAGAGAAAAACATCTTCCAGCTTCAACATCTTCTCCACCAGCCTTCGCTTCTACTCCAGCAGCACAGGAGAGTCCCCAAAGTTAAAGGCCTCAGTAGTCAGCTTTCCTCTGTTTTCCAATCACTCCCCCCCAGCGGGCCTCATGGGGGCGCTAGACATTACCGTCACCGGGAACAAATGTGCCAGTGGTATCCCTCTCTTAAAGGTGATTTCTCTCTCCATAGTGTTCCTGACACTCACGGCTATCCGCCTCGCATGTACCACCGAGGGCCTCTGCACTTTGGGCCTCACCAGCACCCCAGCCAGAAATTGTGTCTCCCCCCCGAGGTTTTCCGGGGCATCCACTAAAAGGACCTCATCATCAGGCACTCCAGGAAATCTGGGGGTTCCCATCACTCCTGTACATTGATTTCAGTTCAGCGTTCAATACCATCATCCTGCAGAGACTAGTGGAGAAACTGTCACTGCTTGGCCTTAACACTGCCATGTGTCGCTGGATTCTGGATTTCTTGACAGAGAGACCACAGTCAGTCCATGTTGGCAGGAACATCTCTGACTCCATCACACTGAGCACTGGATCCCCACAAGGCTGTGTGCTCAGCCCATTGCTGTTTACACTGCTAACACATGACTGTGCAGCCAGATTCAAGGGGAACCTGATCATTAAATTTGCTGATGATACCACAGTGGTGGGGCTCATCAGCAAAAATGATGAAACAATGTACAGGGAGGAGGTCAAACACCTAGAGAGCTGGTGCAGTGATGACAACTTGATGCTTAATGTCACCAAAACCAAGGAGATGATCGTCGATTTCAGACGGTCTCAGCCTGAGCACACACCCCTCAGCATCAGCGGCTCCACAGTGGAGAGAGTGGAAGACATCAAGTTCCTTGGGGTGCAGATCTCGGACAATCTCACCTGGTCCAGAAACACCACTGGGATTGTGAAACGGGCCCAGCAGAGATTGCACTTTCTGAGGAAGCTTAAACAAGCATCACTCCCCACTAACATCTTAACTACATTCTAGAGAGGCGTGGTTGAGAGTGTGCTGACCTTTTGCATCACAACCTGGTACTCCAGCTGCAGTGCTGCCGACAAAAAAGCCTTGCAGAGGGTGGTTAGGGGAGCAGAGAAGGTTATTGGGGTCTCCCTACCTTCTGTCCAAGACCTCTTTCAGAGTCGATGCCTCCAGAAGACACAGTACATCATTAAAGACCCCTCACACCCTCTCCATGAACTGTTTGTTCTTCTGCCATCAGGTAAACGTTACAGGAGCATCAAAACTAAAACCACAAGGCTACTAAACAGCTTCCTCCCACAGGCAGTCAGACTGCTAAATAGCTGCTCTACCTGACTCTGCTTTGGACACTTTTAACTTGCACTGGACACTTATAACTTGATTTTAACTGACATGTGGCTGTTGTGTTTTACTAATTGTTGAGTTTATTATTTAGTGTTGCGTTTGTTATGTTATGATTGCACTGCTCCTGGGAAACGCTGTCTCATTCTGCCCTGCAGAGCTGATGTACGGTTAGAATGACAATAAAGATTTTGAATCTTGAATCTTGAAACTCTTGCTACTTCCTGGGCCTTATTATCACAGGCTTCTGCTGGGTGCACCACACAGTTCCTCATTTAAATTCAGTCTCCAGCCCAGGGTGGCACCACACTTCCTCAAAAGCAGCTCGAAACACTGGGTGCACAGCCCAGGTTCTCACCCACCCTCTCCTTACAGGCCCCCGTGAGCCTCCACACCACAGGGGTGTTGGTTCCCACCAGAACTGAAGCACCCCCCGTCTCAACTGGGTCCGGACAAACCAGCGCTAACATCTCCAAAACTTCAGACACTCCCACATCAGCTTCTGAAAACTCCAGTCTCACTGACAAACACTGTTCATACGGACAATCACCTGCACTGATGCCCCAAATCTCCAGTGCACGGAATGGGGTCAAGGGCAAATGCTTTAAATACTGGTTGTAAAATGAATGGTACAGTAACATGACCTGCGACCCGGTGTCGAGTATGGCTTTTGTAGTGTTCTCGCTCAGGTGTAAGAGAACTCTGAACTAAACACCGAGGTAAACCGTAGTCAATGAAAACAGGATCGTAGTAAGATTAACCGTTTACTGTTCACTCTTCCACATTAACGTATGGTGAAAACTGTTGATAAAACAATACAAAATGTATACAGTATTTGTTTCCTTCTTGATATCACATTTACATCGTAAATACTTGCAAAAGTAAAACTACAACAACTACATTACATTAAAGTGCAGCATACAGTCAGAATCTACCTACGCCATTGACTGCTTTAAATACAATTCAACACAAACTATCCGCAACTCTTTAACTAATGAAAACATAAACCTTATCAACCGTCATTACTTTTAACAGAATCAGCATTAACATTTTTAATTCAACACATCGATTATCTCATGAACTTACGGCGTTGCTTCACTGATGTTTCTAGTGCGTAGAAAGAAAACTTTTCTTGTGCTGATCCTGCACATGTGAGCCCTCTCCTTCCCGTTTCTCCAAACTGGTATTTTCCCACAAGACGCGGCGAAACCGGGTGTGACGTCATCGCATGTCGCGATATATCACAGACAACGAATTTACTTTAAACAATCTTAACTTTAACTAGAAAATGCTAACAAACGAATTACTAAAGCGAAAATATTATAAACTAAACAAATGCCATGAAGGCAACACACTCCCCGCCTGACCTTCGTAAGGTCACAATGAACATAATACAAAACTTCAGTCTCTAAATCAGTCATTAGGTAGAAGTAGAATGACTTCTGTAACTGGCTTTTGGTAAATTTTCACATCACCTTGGTCGGTAGTTTTCAACTCAACCTTCCTGACATGTCCATCCCTACTAGGGAATGTGGCAGTGATTCTGGCCATTGGCCAGCAGTTGCGGGCGATTTGCTTGTCCCTGAGCAGGACTAAATCTCCAACTTGAAGATTCCTGCAGGGTTCTGTCCACTTTTGTCTGTGTTGCAACGAAGGTAGATATTCCTGTCTCCAACGAGACCAGAACCGATTTGCCAGAGCCTGGACCTGTCTCCATTGCTTTGTGTACAAATCCTTATCAGAGAAGTCCCCAGGTGGAGGGGAGCTCCTGCCTTCTGCGTAAGGAGCATTGATGGCGAGAGTGTGAAGGGGTTTTCCGGGTCAGAAGACACGGGTAGGGGTGGTCGTGCATTTATAATGGCTGTGACCTCTGCCATTAGTGTGCACAGTACCTTGTGGGTCAATCGGGTGCGTTGCTGCATCTCAGGTTTCCTTTTCAGGATTTTTTGCAAGGACGTGAACCACTTGACTGCCTGCTCTTTGTTGTTTGGCAAGCACTGGCGTGGTTCTCTGAAAGGTAGTGGGGCAACCCAATTATTTGCTTCATCTCTGAAGACCTTGGTGTCCATTATTTTTAAGAAAATGGCATCTTGAGCTGATGGAGCAAGTTTATTATCATGCTCAGTTTGAGCGAAGACTGACTGACCCAGCGTCTTGTCGGTTACTTTACATTTGTTAAAGCCTTGTTGTGCTTCCTGGACACACATGGAACTTGTGCGGGGTTGAAGAATCGAATGGCGGCTACTCTCTAGCACATTGGTCTTGAGTGTGTTAACCGTCGACTTGTGTACATTGCCAGGACACACCTCTCCTATCACCACCCAGCCCAGATCCAGGCGTTGCGCAAAGGGGGCGTCGTGTGGTCCATTGACCTGCTGCCTAACCTTGTGCACCCGGAGAACATCTCTCCCTAATAGCAGGAGTATTTCTGCTTCTGGATCCAGCTCTGGGATGTGTTTGGCGATGTGGTGGAGATGTGGCTGGTGTAGCACCGCACTTGGCGTCGGGATCTCAGTGCGGTTATTCAAGGTTTCATTGCACTCTAAGAGTGGAGGGAGACAGATGACAACTTTACCATCCAGGGACTCGATCTGGAAGCCTTCTGCCTTCCTTCCGTAAGTTTCCATGTTGCCTGAGCAAGTTCTAAGGTAGTATGGGAACTGATTACTCTCAATGTTGAACAAGTCAAAGAACTCTGGACTGACTAGTGAGTGATTGCTCTGATCGTCCAGAATAACATAGGCTTTGATGGCCTTGTTTTTGGCTCCCTTAGGGTACACCTTAGTGAGACAGATCTTTGAACAAGAACGGCTTGACTGAGCTTGACCGCAAACTTCTGTGCAGCTCGAGCTGACAACAGTTGTCCTGGAGTGAGCCTCTCCCTCCCCGCCGTCCTGTTGTGGGGGTGGAGGAGCGTTGTCGGTTCGCGGTAACGGGCCGGGATGCATGGCCCCATCGTGATTAGTGCTATTACATTCCGGGCACTTCACGGCGATCGTACACTCTCTAGCAAGGTGAGAGGTAGAGGAACAGCATTTAAAACATATTTTTTTCTCCTTGAGAAGGGCCATCCTCTCTTCAAGGGGTTTTTCACTAAACGTTCTGCATTTTTTGAGGGGGTGGGGTTTGTTATGCAATGGACAATTCTTGCTAGGGTCATTGTTAGTTTTAAAGGCTTCAGTCTTAAGCACTGAGACAGGTTTATTAATGTTGAAATTATTCGAAGTGGATTTATCTGGCTTGGTGTAAATTGTACTGCTTCCTGGACCCATGAGGCTAGGGTCATTTCGCTTCTTCGCCCCCTTGCACACAAACCTAGTGAAATACTCAAAGGGAGGAAATCGACCATTGTTCTCTTCCTTCTACTCTGAGCCAACAGACACCCACCTTTCCTGCAGCCCAAATGGAAGTTTGTCCACGATTTGTCTAATCCTGTATGGAGTATCTAGGTATAATAGACCAGTTAAATAGTCATCTTCTTTGGCGCCTTGAATCTCCATGAGTAAATCTCCGAGCTCTCTTAACTTAGTGTGGTCCTTGGCTGACACCTTAGGAAAATTTTCCAGACATCGGTATAGTGCCGCTTCAATAATTTCGGGGGCCGCATAGCCCTCCCGAAGTCTCTCCCATGCTTTGCTTAAGGCTAGCTTGGGGTTGTTGATGTACACTGAACGTATGTGTCTCACTTGTTCGCATGATTCTTTTCCCAGCCATTTCGCCATAAGATCCAACTCTTGGGTTGCTCTGAGCTGGACTCCGTCAATAGCGTTGCTGAATGAGGAGTACCATGCATGGTAATTTTCAGGTTTATCGTCAAACTGGTATAGTCCTGAAGTGACGAGATCTCGTCGTGCTAAATACTGTGCCATGGGTTCAACTGCAAGTGGTATGCGGCCTGGGGGAATATGTCGGCGGGTATATGACTGAGGGCGTACCTCTGTTATGGAATTTGCTGTTCTGAATTCAGCCTTTGCCTCTCTTCTCGCCAAATCTGGTAAGTTTGGTGTCGAGAAGTATTTGTCATCAGCCCTTTCATTCTTGAATTCATCGCGGAGTTGCAAAGGTAAATTGTCTTCCTCAGATGGATGTGATGCAATTGGGCCTCTCTGAGGCTCCTTATGAAATGGGGCGTTAGCATATAAGTATGGAGAGGAAGAACGAATCTTCAAGTCCATTTGAGATCGGACATAGTCGCTTGTGCGTTCCAACCTGATCTTTTCTGAAGTAGATTTTCCATCAACCGGATCATGCATTTCTTCAGCATCTGCTATTAACTCTGCTTCCACCCTGGCAGCTTCTGCTTCTCGTTGTAGCGTCAGCACTTCTAACTCTGACACTATCCTTGCCCTTTCCAACTGGTTTTCGGCTTCTCTGACAGCCGCTTCCATTTTCAATTTTGCTTCTTGTTCGGCGTAGGATGCTCACACCTTGGCGGCTTCTGCCTTAGCTCTTGCATGGGCAGCCTTACTTGATGATGCCCTACTGCCCCTGTCGCTGGATGGCAATGACTTGATGCTGGATCGAGTTGTCATTGCAACACTTGAAACACCTGATAATGCCGCCTTTTCACTGTAGTGTTCTCGCACAGGTGTAAGAGAACTCTGAACTAAACACCGAGGTAAACCGTCATCAATGAAAACAGGATCACAGTAAGATTAACCGCTTACTGTTCACTCTTCCACATTAATGTATGGTGAAAACTGTTGATAAAACAATACAAAATGTATACAGTATTTGTTTCCTTCTAGATATCACATTTACATTGTGAATACTTGCAAAAGTAAAACTACAACAACTACATTACATTAAAGTGCAGCATACAGTCAGAATCTACCTACGCCATTGACTGCTTTAAATACACTTCAACACAAACTATCCCGACTCTTTAACTAACGAAAACATAAACCTTATCAACCATCATTACTTTTAACAGAATCAGCGTTAACATTTTAAATTCAACACATCAATTATCTCATGAACTTACGGCGTTGCTTCACTGATGTTTCTAGTGCGTAGAAAGAAAACTTTTCTTGCGCTGATCCTGCACATATGAGCCCTCTCCTTCCCGTTTCTCCAAACCGGTATTTTCCCACAAGACGCGGCGAAACCGGGTGTGACGTCATCGCATGTCGCGATATATCACAGACAACAAATTTACTTTAAACAATCTTAACTTTAACTAGAAAATGCTAACAAACGAATTACTAAAGTGAAAATATTATAAACTAAACAAATGCCATGAAGGCAACACAGCTTTAGCATAGATTCCCTCTATCCATAGTGACACGCTGGATCAGGGTCCCACTAATCCTTCCGGAATCGGGTCTTTTGCTTTTGGGGGTTCCTTGGTACATTGCTGGGAACGTGTTCCTTTAGAGACACCAGGCCATTCCCTCACTGGGTCCCCTCTAAGTTTCCCAACACCTCTCCCTTCTTGGATACCCAGGGACTTGCCCTCCGAGGGGCTTCCAGCTGCTCACATTCCCGCTGGAAGTGGCCCTCCTCCCCGCAGTTATAGCGCACACTCTGCCTCTCACAGTCTCTCCGGAAGTGTCCCTCTTTCCCACAGTTATAGCACACGCTACTGGCCACCCTCTTCTGGTGGACCCCCCACCAATGCACAGCCCTCTGCAGTGTCCGTCTCCTGGGGGAGGGGGCCCTGCCTACCGAACCCTCAGTTCTTAGCTCGGCCACCACCTCCTTTATCAATTCCCGGGTGGAGCCGGCTCTGATCACTTCACCACCAGGGGCTACACCTGAGGATTTCACCCTACTGACAGAGTCCTTCCGCAGCCTCAACGTGCGCTCATCCCCCCTCACATTTCTGATCAGTTGAACGAACATCGGAGGAGAGTGCGTTTTATAAGACTACCGAAGACTCCAAGCAATCTTGTCCTCAGCCTGGGCACCTCTGGTTAACTGGTCCATCCTTAACTGATCCACCTGCTCAGCCCAAATGACCCCTCGGTGCCGCAGCCCCCTAAGCTGTCTCTCTACCCAAAGAGGTAAGGGGAGAGATTCTCACCCTGCTCCTGACGCATGTTTTGAAACTCCCCGAGGAGCTCCCCAGAGCTTCCGGTCAACCCAAAATCACTTTCCAAGGCCTCCAGATAGTCACTCAGAGAGGCCAAGGGCTGGTTAACCTTCACACCTCGCACTACCCCAGCCACCACTCCTCGCAAACTTTCAACCAATCGCTGTTGCTTTCCCTCATCCGAGTTCTGCCACTCCATTGACAACTGTGTCGTTTGCTCTATCCACGTCTCATACTCCTCTTCACCTTTTGCCTTTCTTGCTAGGGAGGTAATGGCAGAAGCCAACTCGGAACTCTCACCTTTCGCTAATGGGTAGGAATTAACCAAATTTTCCAGATCTGACCACTCCTTCCCTTCATCCCTCAGTGCCAAAAGAATTCATTCCCTAAGATCCCCTCCCTCCTCTGCTGGTGACTCAGCTCGCTGAGCTCCAGCCCCTCCCTCCTTGACAGTTTGCAAACGCCATGGTCCCACCTCCCCTAGGATGCCGATCCTCTCCGGCAACTCCATCCCTCGTAAATCTTCGCTTGTCTGCACCAACACTAGGCCTGTGCTTATCTCAAAATCAAAGATTCGTGATGCAATTTCCACTTTGCCAACAGCTTTAACCATACTCAAACCTCGGATATCACTTCATCCGATACATTAGTCTCCACCCCCCTCACTGGCACCCCCGCAGCTGCACACCATCGCTGAAAGGCGGCTGTCACCATTACAACTGTACTTTAAACAGACTGATAACACAGCATCTACGGAATTCAATCCCAGACGAGAGCACCACATATATAACACTTAGGGCTATCGGCTCATGTCTGTCTAGGGGAAACCCCATCCGCCCACCAAACCGTGTCTCCTGTTTGCGTAGATGCTGTGTAATGTACCCTGGTACAAACTCACACATAAAATATCAGACAGCACACAATGTACGGTTAACTGATTACACTTTATAAATCTTACTCTGACTATGTAATTAATAAAGGTACAAATAATAAAGTAAAGGAATAGGTGCCAAACTTGTCAGAGTTTATCAGATCGTGCACAAAATCGTTGGAGCTCAAGAAGCAGAATATTCTCTCCACCATTCGATCTCCTCTGAACTCCTTGACCCTCGGTTCGGGACCGACCACGGTGGTCGACCAGAGCGCTTCCCGCATGTCCTTCCTCTTCGCTTCTCCCGCGGAAGATCCCCAAAACCTGCGCAAACTAACAGCTTTAGACAGACAAGAAAGAATAACATCTCTCCCATTGGATAAAAGTCCCGTTATCACTAATCATAACCCAAACACACTGCTGCAGAAAACCCATTATCTCAGCAGCTGCCATACAAAGAAGCCATTTTATTATAACACTACAGAGAAGCCATTTTATTAGCAGTTAACATTACAGTTAATACTGCTAAGAACCCTACATATGTATTGCATATAGATGCCAGCAGAGAGGATCAAGACATGGTCTTGAGACCTGTTGCTTTTGTCAGCCGGAGTCTGTCACCCTCTGAGCAAAACTACCCTCACACAAATTGCAGTTCCCGGCACTGAAGTGGGCGGTGCTGGATTTGCTAAGAGACTATCTAAAGACCTGTACAGATTGGATGAACTTGAGGGGGAGCAATATCCTTGCTGGTAAGTTTGCTAGCATGGTTCCGGAGGGTTTAAACTAATTTGCAAGGGGGATGGGACCCGGAGCGATAGAGCAGTGAAAGAAATGCATGGAGTAAAGCCAGATCTAACATATAGAGAGATTTTGAGGAAAGAGCAGCAGAATAAAGGGTATAAAGGTAGTAAGGTAGAAGGGCTAAAGTGTGTGTACTCCAATGCAAGAAGCATCAGGAACAAAGATGATGAACTGAGAGCTTGGATACATACATGGAATTATGATGTAGTAGCCATTACAGAGACTTGGCTGGCACCAGGGCAGGAATGGATTCTCAATATTCCTGGATTTCAGTGCTTTAAAAGGGATAGAGAGGGGGGGGAAAGGGGAGGAGGGGTGGCATTACTGGTCAGGGATACTATTACAGCTACAGAAAGGGTGGGTAATGTAGCAGGATCCTCTTTTGAGTCAGTATGGGTGGAAGTCAGGAACAGGAAGGGAGCAGTTACTCTACTGGGGGTATTCTATAGGCCCTCTGGGAGCAGCAGAGATACCGAGGAGCAGATTGGGAGGCAGATTTTGAAAAGGTGCAAAAATAACAAGGTTGTTATCATGGGTGACTTTAACTTCCCTAATATTGATTGGCACCTGATTAGCTCCAATGGTTTAGACAGGGCAGAGTTTGCTAAGTGTGTCCAGGATGGATTCCTGTCACAGTATGTTGACAGACCGACTAGGGGGAATGCCATACTAGATCTAATATTAGGTAACGAACCGGGTCAGGTCACAGATCTGTCAGTGGGTGAGCATCTGGGGGGCAGTAATCACCACTCCCTGACCTTTAGCATTATCATGGAAAAGGATAGAATCAGAGAGGACAGGAGAATTTTTAATTGGGGAAGGGAAAATTATGAGGCTATAAGGCTAGAACTTGTGGGTGTGAATTGGGATGATGATTTTGCAGGGAAATGTACTATGGACATGTGGTTGATGTTTAGGGATCTCTTGCAGGACGTTAGGGATAAATTTGTCCCGGTGAGGAAGATAAAGAATGGTAGGGTGAAGGAACCATGGGTGACAAGTGAAGTGGAAAATCTAGTCAGGTGGAAGAAGGCAGCATACACAAGGTTTAGGAAGCAAGGATCAGATGGGTCTATTGAGGAATATAGGGTAGCAAGAAAGGAGCTTAAGAAGGGGCTGAGGAGAGCAAGAAGGGGGCATGAGAAGGCCTTGGCGAGTAGGGTAAAGGAAAATCCCAAGGCATTTTCAATTATGTGAAGAACAAAAGGATGACAGGAGTGAAGGTAGGACAGATTAGAGATAAAGGTGGGAAGATGTGCCTGGAGGCTGTGGAAGTGAGCGAGGTCCTCAATGAATACTTCTCTTCGGTATTCACCAATGAGAGGGAACTTGATGACGGTGAGGACAATATGAGTGAGGTTGATGTTCTGGAGTATGTTGATATTAAGGGAGAGGAGGTGTTGGAGTTATTAAAATACATTAGGACGGACAGCCTGGGGCTTGATGGAATATTCCTCAGGCTGCTCCATGAGGTGAGGGAAAAGATTGTTGAGCCTCTGGCTAGGATCTTTATGTCCTCGTTGTCCATGGGAATGGTACTGGAGGATTGGAGGGAGGTGAATGTTGTCCCCTTGCTCAAAAAAGGCAGTAGAGAGAGTCCGGGTAATTATAGACCAGTGAGCCTTACATCTGTGGTGGGAAAGCTGTTGGAATAGATTCTTAGGGATAGGATCTATGGGCATTTAGAGAATCATGGTCTGATCAGGGACAGTCAGCATGGCTTTGTGAAGGGCAGATCGTGCCTAACAAGCCTGATAGAGTTCTTTGAGGAGGTGACCAGGTATATAGATGAGGATAGTGCAGTGGATGTGATCTACATGGATTTTAGTAAGGCATTTGACAAGGTTCCACATGGTAGGCTTATTCAGAAAGTCAGAAGGCATGGGATCCAGGGAAGTTTGGCCAGGTGGATTCAGAATTGGCTTGCCTGCAGAAGGCAGGGGGTCGTGGTGGAGGGAGTACATTTGGATTGGAGGGTTGTGACTAGTGGTGTCCCACAAGGATCTGTTCTGGGACCTTTACTTTTCGTGATTTTTATTAATGACCTGGATGTGGGGGTAGAAGGGTGGGTTGGCAAGTTTGAAGATGACACAAAGGTTGGTGGTGTTGTAGATAGTGTAGAGGATTGCTGAAGATTGCAGAGAGACATTGATAGGATGCAGAAGTGGGCTGAGAAGTGGCAGATGGAGTTCAACCTGGAGAAGTGTGAGGTAGTACACTTTGGAAGGACAAACTCTAAGGCAGAGTACAAAGTAAATGGCAGGATACTTGGTAGTGTGGAGGAGCAGAGGGATCTGGGGGTACATGTCCACAGATCCCTGAAAGTTGCCTCACAGGTGGATATGGTAGTTAAGAAAGCTTCTGGGATGTTAGCTTTCATAAGTCAAGGGATAGAGTTTAAGAGTTTAAAAGCCAGTTCTGGTTTCCTCACTAAAGGAAGGATGTGGAAGCATTGGAAAGGGAACAGAGAAGATTTACCAGGATGCTGCCTGGTTCAGAGAGAGTGCATTATGATCAGAGGTTAAGGGAGCTGGGGCTTTACTCTTTGAGGAGAAGGAGGATGAGAGGAGACATGATAGAGGTGTACAAGATATTAAGAGGAATAGACAGAGTGGACAGCCAGCGCCTCTTCCCCAGGGCACCACTGCTCAGTACAAGAGGACATGGCTTTAAGGTAAGGGGAGGGAAGTTCAAGGGGGATATTAGAGGAAGGTTTTTCACTCAGAGAGTGGTTGGTGCGTGGAATGCACTGCCTGAGTCAGTGGTGGAGGCAGATACACTAGTGAAGTTTAAGAGGCTACTAGATAGGTATATGGAGGAATTTAAGGTGGGGGGTTATATGGGAGTCATGGTTTAAGGGTCAGCACGACATTGTGGGCTGAAGGGTCTGTACTGTGATGAACTATTCTATGTTCTATATGGTGCCACGTTTGAGGTGAGGACGGAAAACAATCCATTGACTTGTAATCTGACCTCGGCGAAATTGAAACTGGATGCCACAGGCCATTGGTGGTTGGTGGCGTTCTCTACCAATGATTTCAGTCTGAAATACCGGCCGGGGAGCCGGAACACTGATGCTGATGTGTTGTCCTGATGTGCACATGAAGAGCTGGACAGGGACGGAGAGTGGGAGAGCATTCCTGCTCCTGGAGTCAGAGCCATGTACCAGTTTTCCATCATGGGGAAGCCAGAGGCAAGACGAAGGCAGAATCAAATGGTGGATCATTTGGGAGCTTCTGATGGTGCCATTCCACAAGCTTACTGAAACCTGACCGCTCTGAATACTAAGCAGTTGCCTGAGTTGAGTCCAGGGGAAGAGGCCGCCGTTCATTGAGATGACCTTTGTACAGATACCGTTTGGTCAGCTGTTGCGAAAGGGGATATGGCCCAAGCTGAAATGATGAAACAGCCTGCCATACCTCTACTGGTGAGAGCAAGGAACAAACTGCAGCTGAGGAACCAGATTCTATACTGGGTCACGTCTCCTGCAGACAGTCCTGGGTCTTCCCAATTGATTCTGCCTGAAAGGTATTGGAGGACTGTACTGAAGTCACTTCATGATGATTCAGGTCAGTTGGGGGTTGACAAGCCCTATGGATTAGTCAGAGATCTTTTCTTCTGGCCCCGAATGAAGCCTGAGATCGAAAAGTACAGGATGTATTCAGAGGAAGACGGTGCCTACACGGGCAGCTCCCTTATCCCACTTGCAGAGTGCGGGGCCCCTTGACCTGGTGTGTATGGATTTCCTGTCAATAGAACCCGATGCCAGCAACATGGCGAGTGTCCTGGTTATTACTGATCACTACACCAGATATGCTCAAGCCTTCCCTCCGAAGGATCAGAAGGCGTCCACCATGGCCAAGCATTATGGGAAAATTGTTTCATTCATTATGGCCTTCCCAGACGAATAAATAGCGAACAGGGAAGGGATTTTGAGAGCTGGCTCATACATGAGCTTCTGAGCGTGCTTGGATTTGAGAAGTCGAGGACTGTGCAGTAACGCCTATAGGGTGGTCCCCAGCTCGAGAAGTTCAACCGGGCATAGCTAGACATGCTCAGAATCCTGGAGATCTGCAGGAAGAACAAATTAAGTCAGCATATTGGGCACCTTCTGCTACTGGGACAGGAGGTATGTGTTGACCCAGAGCCTGACACAGGCCCTACACCTCGTAAGTGGACTCTGTGGTGACATGGGAGAGCAGAAGGAGCAGCAGTGGAAAGGACTGGAAGGGATTTGACCACTGAATGTGATACAGACTCAGAGGATGAGGAAATGGGGGTATGAGGTATGCTACCATGCGCAACCTCCCCAATAATTGATGAAGAGATCCTCAAGCCTCCCCAGGCTGATGAGGAAGAAATGGGGGACTAGTGATGGGCAAGCAGACTTGCAGCTGGACAACGAAGGAAGACTGGGCTCTAAAGTAACTGGGAATGAGGTTGAGCTCAGTCAAGTGACAGGGGTGGACGCTGAGTTGCCGGAAGGCAAAATAATGGGCAGGGGGAGGCCTCTCCACCTATACTTTGGAAAGATCCAAAGCGATGCCTGACACTGAACAAGTAGGTGATAGGATTAGAGACAGGAAACCCCAGATAGACTGGCTTATGTCGCACCGCGGGAACAGAGTGTTGTGCTTATTCCCTTAGTGAGATATGTCACTGCTGTTTATACATGGATTGGAGGTCCTGACATCACAAAATTCCTTTGAAACGTTGTGTTATTCATAAGGGAATGATAAATTATCTCAAAGCGATGAGGACATGACTGCTTTTGGTGGTGGTAGGGGGGAGATTGTAACAGCCTGGTAAAAGTTTCACTGCTAACGTTGTAGAGTAGTTCATGGAATGGCTTTTGTGTAGAAGCGGTGTTTGGGTTATTGGTAGAGATAACAGGACAGAGGAACGTGGGCCATCCAATCAGGAGAGAAGGCTGGGGAAGCGGGGTTTTTTTTTGTGTCTGACACCAGAGTGCGTCATGTGGGCTCTAAAGTAGAGCCACTTTCTTGGCGGGAGATGAAGAGAGAAGATGCTGGAGAGAACCGGTCGTAGGATTCGATACAGTGAGGACCGTGATTCGATGGAGCCGAGGTGCGGGAGTCTACTGGGGATCGGTGAATGTGACTTCTGGACATCTCCTTTATGCAGAGTGGATTGGACATTCTACGCAAGTCTAGCTTTACGAATGCTCTTGTCCCTTGGAGAGTCTCGAAGACAGTGTTCATGAGTAGAACGGGGTCATGATTTTTGGTTGTTTTGCGATTCAGCCCTCTGTAATCAATGCATGGTCGCAGGCTCCTTCGTCTGTCTGAAGAAGAAGCCTGGCCCGGCTGGTGAGGTGGAGGGCCGAGTGAATCCATGGCAAGAGCCTCGTGAACTCCCCCATAGCCCTTCTCTCTGGGACTGAGAGGGCGTATAATCGACACCGTGCAGGACAAGTACCAGGCTGTAGCGCAGTCGTAGGGTCAGTGTGGTGAAATAATAGAGTCCTTTCCCTTGCTGAAGACGTCTTCCAAATCCTTGTGGACAGAAGGGATTCCGACTGGATTGGGTTTTCCAACTATGCACCCTCCCCCCCCGAAACTCCCTCCCGGGATGAACCCTGAGACTCCTTGGGTAGCGGGTGTTAATTCGGCAGACGTCAGAGTCTCCTGCATTGGTTCACTGGAGCCTTTAGTTAAAACAGAGTCTAAATCCTCAGGCAATGAGGCACTACAGCTGGTCTTTGAACTCCGGGTTGAGGCTCCGAGGGTCGGCATTTTGGAACCTTTCCCTCGGACTCACCTGCTGACTGGATACCTTAGGCTTGGCTGATAGAACTCCAGACTGCTTGGGCACCTCCTTGTCTCATTCCTGAATGAGAGAGCCCCTCTCTCCTTGTCTCGTTCTTGAACCAGAGAGCCCCTCTCTCCTTGTCTCGTTCCTGAATGAGAGAGCCCCTCTCTCCTTGTCTCGTTCCTGAATGAGAGAGCCCCACTCTCCTTGTCTCGTTCCTGAATGAGAGAGCCCCTCTCTCCTTGTCTCGTTCCTGAATGAGAGAGCCCCTCTCTCCTTGTCTCGTTCCTGAACCAGAGAGCACCTCTCTCCTTGTCTCGTTCCTGAATGAGAGAGCCCCTCTATCCTTGTCTCGTTCCTGAATGACAGAGCCCCTCTCTCCTTGTCTTGCTCCTGAACGAGAGAGCCCCTCTCTCCTTGTCTCGTTCCTGAATGAGAGAGCCCCTCTCTCCATGTCTCATTCCTGAATGAGAGAGCCCCTCTCTCCCTGTCTCATTCCTGAATGAGAGAGCCCCTCTGTCCTTGTCTCGTTCCAGAATGAGAGAGCCCCTCTCTCCTTGTCTCGTTCCTGAATGAGAGAGCCCCTCTCTCCTTGTCTCGTTACCTGAACCAGAGAGCACCTCTCTCCTTGTCTCGTTCCTGAATGAGAGAGCCCCTCTATCCTTGTCTCGTTCCTGAATGACAGAGCCCCTCTCTCCTTGTCTTGCTCCTGAACGAGAGAGCCCCTCTCTCCTTGTCTCATTCCTGAATGAGAGAGCCCCTCTGTCCTTGTCTCATTCCTGAATGAGAGAGCCCCTCTCTCCTTGTCTCGTTCTTGTACCAGAGAGCCCCTCTCTCCTTGTCTCGTTCCTGAATGAGAGAGCCCCTCACTCCTTGTCTCGTTCTTGAACCAGAGAGCCCCTCTCTCCTTGTCTCATTCCTGAATGAGAGAGCCCCTCTCTCCTTGTCTCGTTCCTGAACCAGAGAGCCCCTCTCTCCTTGTCTCGTTCCTGAATGAGAGAGCCCCTCTCTCCCTGTCTCATTCCTGAATGAGAGAGCCCCTCTCTCCTTGTCTCGTTCCTGAATGAGAGAGCCCCTCTCTCCTTGTCTCGTTCCTGAACCAGAGAGCACCTCTCTCCTTGTCTCGTTCCTGAATGAGAGAACCCCTCTCTCCTTGTCTCGTTCCTGAATGAGAGAGCCCCTCTCTCCTTGTCTTGCTCCTGAACGAGAGAGCGCCTCTCTCCTTGTCTCGTTCCTGAATGAGAGAGCCCCTCTCTCCCTGTCTCGTTCCTGAATGAGAGAGCCCCTCTCTCCTTGTCTTGCTCCTGAACGAGAGAGCCCCTCTCTCCTTGTCTCGTTCCTGAATGAGAGAGCCCCTCTCTCCCAGTCTCGTTCCTGAACCAGAGAGCCCTTCTCTCCTTGTCTCGTTCCTGAACCAGAGAGCCCCTCACTCCTTGTCTCGTTCCGGAATGAGAGAGCCCCTCTCTCCTTGTCTCGTTCCTGAACGAGAGAGCCCCTCTCTCCTTGTCTCGTTCCTGAACCAGAAAGCCCCTCACTCCTTGTCTCGTTCCTGAATGAGAGAGCCCCTCTCTCCTTGTCTCGCTCCTGAACGAGAGAGCCCCACTCTCCTTGTCTCGTTCCTGAATGAGAGAGCCCCTCTCTCCCTGTCTCGTTCCTGAACCAGAGAGCCCCTCTCTCCTTGTCTCGTTCCTGAATGAGAGAGCCCCTCTCTCCTTGGCTCGTTCCTGAACGAGAGAGCCCCTCTCTCCTTGTCTCGTTCCTGAACGAGAGAGCCCCTCTCTCCTTGTCTCGTTCCTGAACGAGAGATCCCCTCTCTCCTTGTCTCATTCCTGAATGAGTGAGCCCCTCTCTCCTTGTCTCGTTCCTGAACCAGAGAGCACCTCTTTCCTTGTCTTGTTCCTGAATGAGAGAGCCCCTCTCTCCTTGTCTCGTTCCTGAATGAGAGAGCCCCTCTCTCCTTGTCTCGTTCTTGAACCAGAGAGCCCCTCTCTCTTTGTCTCGTTCCTGAATGAGAGAGCCCCTCTCTCCTTGTCTCGTTCTTGAACCAGAGAGCATCTCTCTCCTTGTCTCATTCCTGAATGACAGAGCCCCTCTCTCCTTGTCTCGTTCCTGAACCAGAGAGCCCCTCTCTCCTTGTCTCGTTCCTGAATGAGAGAGCCCCTCTCTCCCTGTCTCGTTCCTGAATGAGAGAGCCCCTCTCTCCTTGTCTCATTCCTGAATGAGAGAGCCCCTCTCTCCTTGTCTCGTTCCTGAACCAGAGAGCACCTCTCTCCTTGTCTCGTTCCTGAATGAGAGAGCCCCTCTCTCCTTGTCTCGTTCCTGAATGAGAGAGCCCCTCTCTCCTTGTCTTGCTCCTGAACGAGAGAGCCCCTCTCTCCTTGTCTCATTCCTGAATGAGAGAGCCCCTCTCTCCCTGTCTCGTTCCTGAACCAGAGAGCCGCTCTCTCCTTGTCTCGTTCCTGAATGAGAGAGCCCCTCAGTCCTTGTCTCGTTCCTGAATGAGAGAGCCCCTCTCTCCTTGTCTCGTTCCTAAACGAGAGAGCCCCTCTCTCCTTGTCTCGTTCCTGAACCAGAAAGCCCCTCACTCCTTGTCTCGTTCCTGAATGAGAGAGCCGCTCTCTCCTTGTCTCGCTCCTGAACGAGAGAGCCCCTCTCTCCTTGTCTCGTTCCTGAATGAGAGAGCCCCTCTCTCCCTGTCTCGTTCCTGAACCAGAGAGCTCCTCTCTCCTTGTCTCGTTCCTGAAGGAGAGAGCCCCTCTCTCCTTGTCTCGTTCCTGAATGAGAGAGCCCCTCTCTCCTTGTCTCGTTCCTGAACCAGAGAGCCCCTCTCTCCTTGTCGCGTTCCTGAATGAGAGAGCCCCTCTCTCCTTGTCTCGTTCCTGAACCAGAGAGTCCCTCTCTACTTGTCTCGCTCCTGAACCAGAGAGCCCCTCTCTCCTTATCTCGCTCCAGAATGAGAGAGCCACTCTCTCCTTGTCTCGTTCCTGACCGAGAGAGCCGCTCTCTCCTTGTCTCGTTCCTGAACGAGAGTGCCCCTCTCTCCCTGTGTCGTTCCTGAACCAGAGAGTCCATCTCTCCTTGTGTGGTTCCTGAACCAGAGAGCCCCTCTCTCCTTGTCTAGCTCCTGAATGAGAGAGTCCCTCTCTCCTTGTCTCGTTCCTGAATGAGAGAGCCCCTCTCTCCTTGTCTCGTTCCTGAAACAGAGAGCCCCTCGCTCCTTGTCTCGTTCCTGAATGAGAGAGCCCCTCTCTCCCTGTCTCGTTCCAGAATGAGAGAGCCCCTCTCTCCTTGTCTCGTTCCTGAATGAGAGAGCCCCTCTCTCCTTGTCTAGTTCCTGAACCAGAGAGCACCTCTCTCCTTGTCTCGTTCCTGAATGAGAGAGCCCCTCTCTCCTTGTCTCGTTCCTGAATGAGAGAGCCCCTCTCTCCTTGTCTTGCTCCTGAACGAGAGAGCCCCTCTCTCCGTGTCTCGTTCCTGAATGAGAGAGCCCCTCTCTCCCTGTCTCGTTCCTGAACCAGAGAGCCCCTCTCTCCTTGAATCGTTCCTGAATGAGAGAGCCCCTCTCTCCTTGTCTCGTTCCTGAATGAGAGAGCCCCTCTCTCCTTGTCTCGTTCCTGAACGAGAGAGCCCCTCACTCCTTGTCTCGATCCTGAATGAGAGAGCCCCTCTCTCCTTGTCTCGTTCCTGAATGAGAGAGCCCCTCTCTCCTTGTCTCGTTCCTGAATGAGAGAGCCCCTCTCTCCTTGTCTCGTTCCTGAACCAGAGAGCCCCTCCCTCCTGGTCGCGTTCCTGAATGAGAGAGCCCCTCTCTACTTGTCTCGTTCCTGAACCAGAGAGCCCCTCTCTACTTGTCTCGCTATTGAACCAGAGAGCCCCTCTCTCCTTGTCTCACTCCAGAATGAGCGAGCCCCTGTCTACTTGTCTCGTTCCTGAACGAGAGAGCCCCTCTCTCCTTGTCTCGTTCCTGAACGAGAGAGCCCCTCTCTCCTTGTCCCGTTCCTGAACCAGAGAGTCCCTCTCTCCTTGTCTCGTTCCTGAACCAGAGAGCCCCTCTCTCCTTGTCTCGCTCCTGAATGAGAGAGTCCCTCTCTCCTTGTCTCGTTCCTGAACCAGAGAGCCCTTCTCTCCTTGACTCGCTCCTGAACGAGAGAGCCCCTCTCTCCTTGTCTCGTTCCTGAGTGAGAGAGCCCCTCTCTCCTTGTCTCGTTCCTGAACGAGAGAGCCCCTCTCTCCTTGTCTCATTCCTGAATGAGAGAGCCCCTCTCTCCCTGTCTCGTTCCTGAACCAGAGATCCCCTCTCTCCTTGTCTCGTTCCTGAATGAGAGAGCCCCTCTCTCCTTGTATCGTTCCTGAACGAGAGAGCCCCTCTCTCCTTGTCTCGTTCCTGAATGAGAGAGCCCCTCTCTCCCTGTCTCGTTCCTGAACCAGAGAGCCACTCTCTCCTTGTATCGTTCCTGAATGAGAGAGCCCCTCTCTCCCTGTCTCGTTCCTGAACCAGAGAGCCACTCTTTCCTTGTCTCGTTCCTGAATGAGAGAGCCCCTCTCTACTTGTCTCGTTCCTGAATCAGAGACTCCCTCTCTCCTTGTCTCGTTGCTGAACCAGAGACCTTTTCTCCTTGTCTCGCTCCTGAACGAGAGAACCCCTCTCTCCTTGTCTCGTTCCTGAATGAGAGACTCTCTCTCCCTGTCTCGTTCATGAACGAGAGATCCCCTCTCTCCTTGTCTCGTTCCTGAACCAGAGAGCCCCTCTCTCCTTGTCTCGCTCCTGAATGAGAGAGTCCCTCTATCCTTGTCTCGTTCCTGAACCAGAGAGCCCTTCTCTCCTTGTCTCGCTCCTGAACGAGAGAGCCCCTCTCTCCTTGTCTCGTTCCTGAATGAGAGAGCCCCACTCTCCTTGTCTCGTTCCTGAACGAGAGAGCCCCTCTCTCCTTGTCTCATTCCTGAATGAGAGAGCCCCTCTCTATCTGTCTCGTTCCTGAATGAGAGAGCCCCTCTCTCCTTGTCTCGTTCCTGAACGAGAGAGACCCTCTCTCCTTGTCTCTCTACTGAATGAGAGCCCCTCTCTCCCTGTCTCGTTCTTGAACGAGAGATCCCCTCTGTCCTTGTCTCGTTCCTGAACGAGAGAGCCCATCTCTCCTTGTCTCGTTCCTGAACGAGTGAGCCCCTCTCTCCTTGTCTCGTTCCTGAACCAGAGAGTCCCTCTCTCCTTGTCTCGTTCCTGAACCAGTGAGCCCCTCTCTCCTTGTTTCGCTCCTGAATGAGAGAGTCCCTCTCTCCTTGTCTCGTTCCTGAACCAGAGAGTCCTTCTCTGCTTGTCTCGCTCCTGAACGAGGGAGCCCCTCTCTCCTTGTCTCATTCCTGAATGAGAGAGCCACTCTCTCCTTGTCTCGTTCCTGAACGAGAGATCTCCTCTCTCCTTGTCTCGTTCCTGAATGAGAGCCCCTCTCTCCTTGTCTCGCTCCTGAACCAGAGAGCCCCTCTCTCCTTGTCTCGCTCCTGAATGAGAGAGCCCCTCTCTCCTTGTCTCTTTCCTGAATGAGAGAGCCCCTCTCTCCCTGTCTCGTTCCTGAATGAGAGAGCCCCTCTCTCCTTGTCTCGTTTCTGAATGAGAGAGCCCCTCTCCCCTTGTCTCGTTCCTGAACCAGAGAGTCCCTCTCTCCTTGTCTCCTTCCTCAACCAGAGAGCCCCTCTCTCCTTGACTCGCTGCTGAACGAGAGAGCCCCTGTCTCCTTGTCTCGCTCCTGAATGAGAGAGCCCCTCTCTACTTGTATCGTTCCTGAATGATAGAGCCCCTCTCTCCTTGTCTCGCTCCTGAATTAGAGAGCCCCTCTCTCCTTGTCTCATTCCTGAATGAGACAGCCCCTCTCTATCTGTCTCGTTCCTGAATGAGAGAGCCCCTCTCTCCTTGTCTCGTTCCTGAACGAGAGAGCCCCTCTCTCCTTGTCTCGCTCCTGAATGAGAGCCCCTCTCTCCCTGTCTCTCTCCTGAACGAGAGAGCCCCTCTCTCCTTGTCTCGTTCCTGAAGGAGAGAGCCCCTCTCTCCTTGTCTCGTTCCTGAACGAGAGATCTCCTCTCTCCTTGTCTCGTTCCTGAATGAGAGCCCCTCGCTCCTTGTATCGTTCCTGAACGAGTGAGACCCTCTCTCCTTGTCTCGCTCCTGAACCAGAGAGCCCCTCTCTCCTTGTCTCATTCCTGAATGAGAGAGCCCCTCTCTCCTTGGCTCGTTCCTGAACCAGAGAGCCCCTCTCTCCTTGTCTCATTCCTGAATGAGAGAGCCCCTCTCTCCTTGTCTCGTTCCTGAACCAGAGAGCCCCTCTCTCCTTGTCTCGTTCCTGAATGAGAGAGCCCCTCTCTCCTTGTCTCGTTCCTGAACCAGAGAGTCCCTCTCTCCTTGTCTCGTTCCTGAACCAGAGAGCCCCTCTCTCCTTGTCTCGCTCCTGAATGAGAGATCCCCTCTCTCCTTGTCACGCTCCTGAATGAGAGAGCCCCTCTCTCCTTGTCTCGTTCCTGAATGAGAGAGCCCCTCTCTCCTTGTCTCGCTCCTGAATGAGAGTGCCCCTCTCTCCTTGTCTTGTTCCTGAATGAGAGAGCCCCTCTCTCCTTGTCTTGCTCCTGAATGAGAGAGCCCCTCTCTCCTTGTCTCGTTCCTGAACCAGAGAGCCCCTCTCTCCTTGTCTCGTTCCTGAATGAGAGAGCCCCTCTCTCCCTGTCTCGTTCCTGAATGAGAGCCCCTCTCTCCTTGTCTCATTCCTGAATGAGAGAGCCCCTCTCTCCTTGTCTCGTTCCTGAACCAGAGAGCACCTCTCTCCTTGTCTCGTTCCTGAATGAGAGAGCCCCTCTCTCCTTGTCTCGTTCCTGAATGAGAGAGCCCCTCTCTCCTTGTCTTGCTCCTGAACGAGAGAGCCCCTCTCTCCTTGTCTCATTCCTGAATGAGAGAGCCCCTCTCTCCCTGTCTCGTTCCTGAACCAGAGAGCCGCTCTCTCCTTGTCTCGTTCCTGAATGAGAGAGCCCCTCAGTCCTTGTCTCGTTCCTGAATGAGAGAGCCCCTCTCTCCTTGTCTCGTTCCTAAACGAGAGAGCCCCTCTCTCCTTGTCTCGTTCCTGAACCAGAAAGCCCCTCACTCCTTGTCTCGTTCCTGAATGAGAGAGCCGCTCTCTCCTTGTCTCGCTCCTGAACGAGAGAGCCCCTCTCTCCTTGTCTCGTTCCTGAATGAGAGAGCCCCTCTCTCCCTGTCTCGTTCCTGAACCAGAGAGCTCCTCTCTCCTTGTCTCGTTCCTGAAGGAGAGAGCCCCCTCTCTCCTTGTCTCGTTCCTGAATGAGAGAGCCCCTCTCTCCTTGTCTCGTTCCTGAACCAGAGAGCCCCTCTCTCCTTGTCGCGTTCCTGAATGAGAGAGCCCCTCTCTCCTTGTCTCGTTCCTGAACCAGAGAGTCCCTCTCTACTTGTCTCGCTCCTGAACCAGAGAGCCCCTCTCTCCTTATCTCGCTCCAGAATGAGAGAGCCACTCTCTCCTTGTCTCGTTCCTGACCGAGAGAGCCGCTCTCTCCTTGTCTCGTTCCTGAACGAGAGAGCCCCTCTCTCCCTGTGTCGTTCCTGAACCAGAGAGTCCATCTCTCCTTGTGTGGTTCCTGAACCAGAGAGCCCCTCTCTCCTTGTCTAGCTCCTGAATGAGAGAGTCCCTCTCTCCTTGTCTCGTTCCTGAATGAGAGAGCCCCTCTCTCCTTGTCTCGTTCCTGAACCAGAGAGCCCCTCTCTCCTTGTCTCGTTCCTGAATGAGAGAGCCCCTCTCTCCCTGTCTCGTTCCAGAATGAGAGAGCCCCTCTCTCCTTGTCTCGTTCCTGAATGAGAGAGCCCCTCTCTCCTTGTCTAGTTCCTGAACCAGAGAGCACCTCTCTCCTTGTCTCGTTCCTGAATGAGAGAGCCCCTCTCTCCTTGTCTCGTTCCTGAATGAGAGAGCCCCTCTCTCCTTGTCTTGCTCCTGAACGAGAGAGCCCCTCTCTCCGTGTCTCGTTCCTGAATGAGAGAGCCCCTCTCTCCCTGTCTCGTTCCTGAACCAGAGAGCCCCTCTCTCCTTGAATCGTTCCTGAATGAGAGAGCCCCTCTCTCCTTGTCTCGTTCCTGAATGAGAGAGCCCCTCTCTCCTTGTCTCGTTCCTGAACGAGAGAGCCCCTCACTCCTTGTCTCGATCCTGAATGAGAGAGCCCCTCTCTCCTTGTCTCGTTCCTGAATGAGAGAGCCCCTCTCTCCTTGTCTCGTTCCTGAATGAGAGAGCCCCTCTCTCCTTGCCTCGTTCCTGAACCAGAGAGCCCCTCCCTCCTGGTCGCGTTCCTGAATGAGAGAGCCCCTCTCTACTTGTCTCGTTCCTGAACCAGAGAGCCCCTCTCTACTTGTCTCGCTATTGAACCAGAGAGCCCCTCTCTCCTTGTCTCACTCCAGAATGAGCGAGCCCCTGTCTACTTGTCTCGTTCCTGAACGAGAGAGCCCCTCTCTCCTTGTCTCGTTCCTGAACGAGAGAGCCCCTCTCTCCTTGTCCCGTTCCTGAACCAGAGAGTCCCTCTCTCCTTGTCTCGTTCCTGAACCAGAGAGCCCCTCTCTCCTTGTCTCGCTCCTGAATGAGAGAGTCCCTCTCTCCTTGTCTCGTTCCTGAACCAGAGAGCCCTTCTCTCCTTGACTCGCTCCTGAACGAGAGAGCCCCTCTCTCCTTGTCTCGTTCCTGAGTGAGAGAGCCCCTCTCTCCTTGTCTCGTTCCTGAACGAGAGAGCCCCTCTCTCCTTGTCTCATTCCTGAATGAGAGAGCCCCTCTCTCCTTGTCTCGTTCCTGAATGAGAGAGCCCCTCTCTCCTTGTATCGTTCCTGAATGAGAGAGCCCCTCTCTCCTTGTATCGTTCCTGAACGAGAGAGCCCCTCTCTCCTTGTCTCGTTCCTGAATGAGAGAGCCCCTCTCTCCCTGTCTCGTTCCTGAACCAGAGAGCCACTCTCTCCTTGTATCGTTCCTGAATGAGAGAGCCCCTCTCTCCCTGTCTCGTTCCTGAACCAGAGAGCCACTCTTTCCTTGTCTCGTTCCTGAATGAGAGAGCCCCTCTCTACTTGTCTCGTTCCTGAATCAGAGACTCCCTCTCTCCTTGTCTCGTTGCTGAACCAGAGACCTTCTCTCCTTGTCTCGCTCCTGAACGAGAGAGCCCCTCTCTCCTTGTCTCGTTCCTGAATGAGAGACTCTCTCTCCCTGTCTCGTTCATGAACGAGAGATCCCCTCTCTCCTTGTCTCGTTCCTGAACCAGAGAGCCCCTCTCTCCTTGTCTCGCTCCTGAATGAGAGAGTCCCTCTATCCTTGTCTCGTTCCTGAACCAGAGAGCCCTTCTCTCCTTGTCTCGCTCCTGAACGAGAGAGCCCCTCTCTCCTTGTCTCGTTCCTGAATGAGAGAGCCCCACTCTCCTTGTCTCGTTCCTGAACGAGAGAGCCCCTCTCTCCTTGTCTCATTCCTGAATGAGAGAGCCCCTCTCTATCTGTCTCGTTCCTGAATAAGAGAGCCCCTCTCTCCTTGTCTCGTTCCTGAACGAGAGAGACCCTCTCTCCTTGTCTCTCTACTGAATGAGAGCCCCTCTCTCCCTGTCTCGTTCTTGAACGAGAGATCCCCTCTGTCCTTGTCTCGTTCCTGAACGAGAGAGCCCATCTCTCCTTGTCTCGTTCCTGAACGAGTGAGCCCCTCTCTCCTTGTCTCGTTCCTGAACCAGAGAGTCCCTCTCTCCTTGTCTCGTTCCTGAACCAGTGAGCCCCTCTCTCCTTGTCTCGCTCCTGAATGAGAGAGTCCCTCTCTCCTTGTCTCGTTCCTGAACCAGAGAGTCCTTCTCTGCTTGTCTCGCTCCTGAACGAGGGAGCCCCTCTCTCCTTGTCTCATTCCTGAATGAGAGAGCCACTCTCTCCTTGTCTCGTTCCTGAACGAGAGATCTCCTCTCTCCTTGTCTCGTTCCTGAATGAGAGCCCCTCTCTCCTTGTCTCGCTCCTGAACCAGAGAGCCCCTCTCTCCTTGTCTCGCTCCTGAATGAGAGAGCCCCTCTCTCCTTGTCTCTTTCCTGAATGAGAGAGCCCCTCTCTCCCTGTCTCGTTCCTGAATGAGAGAGCCCCTCTCTCCTTGTCTCGTTTCTGAATGAGAGAGCCCCTCTCCCCTTGTCTCGTTCCTGAACCAGAGAGTCCCTCTCTCCTTGTCTCCTTCCTCAACCAGAGAGCCCCTCTCTCCTTGACTCGCTGCTGAACGAGAGAGCCCCTGTCTCCTTGTCTCGCTCCTGAATGAGAGAGCCCCTCTCTACTTGTATCGTTCCTGAATGATAGAGCCCCTCTCTCCTTGTCTCGCTCCTGAATTAGAGAGCCCCTCTCTCCTTGTCTCATTCCTGAATGAGACAGCCCCTCTCTATCTGTCTCGTTCCTGAATGAGAGAGCCCCTCTCTCCTTGTCTCGTTCCTGAACGAGAGAGCCCCTCTCTCCTTGTCTCGCTCCTGAATGAGAGCCCCTCTCTCCGTGTCTCTCTCCTGAACGAGAGAGCCCCTCTCTCCTTGTCTCGTTCCTGAAGGAGAGAGCCCCTCTCTCCTTGTCTCGTTCCTGAACGAGAGATCTCCTCTCTCCTTGTCTCGTTCCTGAATGAGAGCCCCTCGCTCCTTGTATCGTTCCTGAACGAGTGAGACCCTCTCTCCTTGTCTCGCTCCTGAACCAGAGAGCCCCTCTCTCCTTGTCTCATTCCTGAATGAGAGAGCCCCTCTCTCCTTGGCTCGTTCCTGAACCAGAGAGCCCCTCTCTCCTTGTCTCGTTCCTGAATGAGAGAGCCCCTCTCTCCTTGTCTCGTTCCTGAACCAGAGAGCCCCTCTCTCCTTGTCTCGTTCCTGAATGAGAGAGCCCCTCTCTCCTTGTCTCGTTCCTGAACCAGAGAGTCCCTCTCTCCTTGTCTCGTTCCTGAACCAGAGAGCCCCTCTCTCCTTGTCTCGCTCCTGAATGAGAGATCCCCTCTCTCCTTGTCACGCTCCTGAATGAGAGAGCCCCTCTCTCCTTGTCTCGTTCCTGAATGAGAGAGCCCCTCTCTCCTTGTCTCGCTCCTGAATGAGAGTGCCCCTCTCTCCTTGTCTTGTTCCTGAATGAGAGAGCCCCTCTCTCCTTGTCTTGCTCCTGAATGAGAGAGCCCCTCTCTCCTTGTCTCATTCCTGAATGAGAGAGCCCCTCTCTACCTGTCTCGTTCCTGAACGAGAGAGCCCCTCTCTCCTTGTCTCGTTCCTGAAGGAGAGAGCCCCTCTCTCCTTGTCTCGTTCCTGAACGAGAGATCTCCTCTCTCCTTGTCTCGTTCCTGAATGAGAGCCCCTCGCTCCTTGTATCATTCCTGAACGAGTGATCCCCTCTCTCCTTGTCTCACTCCTGAACCAGAGAGCCCCTCTCTCCTTGTCTCATTCCTGAATGAGAGAGCCCCTCTCTCCTTGGCTCGTTCCTGAACCAGAGAGCCCCTCTCTCCTTGTCTCGTTCCTGAATGAGAGAGCCCCTCTCTCCTTGTCTCGTTCCTGAACCAGAGAGCCCCTCTCTCCTTGTCTCGTTCCTGAATGAGAGAGCCCCTCTCTCCTTGTCTCGTTCCTGAATGAGAGAGCCCCTCTCTCCGTGTCTCGTTCCTGAATGAGAGAGCCCCTCTCTCCCTGTCTCGTTCCTGAACCAGAGAGCCCCTCTCTCCTTGACTCGTTCCTGAATGAGAGAGCCCCTCTCTCCTTGTCTCGTTCCTGAATGAGAGAGCCCCTCTCTCCTTGTCTCGTTCCTGAACGAGAGAGCCCCTCACTCCTTGTCTCGATCCTGAATGAGAGAGCCCCTCTCTCCTTGTCTCGTTCCTGAATGAGAGAGCCCCTCTCTCCTTGTCTCGTTCCTGAATGAGAGAGCCCCTCTCTCCTTGTCTCGTTCCTGAACCAGAGAGCCCCTCCCTCCTGGTCGCGTTCCTGAATGAGAGAGCCCCTCTCTACTTGTCTCGTTCCTGAACCAGAGAGCCCCTCTCTACTTGTCTCGCTATTGAACCAGAGAGCCCCTCTCTCCTTGTCTCGTTCCTGAATAAGAGAGCCCCTCTCTCCTTGTCTCGTTCCTGAACGAGAGAGCCCCTCTCTCCTTGTATCGTTCCTGAACGAGTGAGCCCCTCTCTCCTTGTCTCGCTCCTGAACCAGAGAGCCCCTCTCTCCTTGTCTCATTCCTGAATGAGAGAGCCCCTCTCTCCTTGGCTCATTCCTGAAACAGAGAGCCCCTCTCTCCTTGTCTCGTTCCTGAATGAGAGAGCCCCTCTCTCCTTGTCTCGTTCCTGAACCAGAGAGTCCCTCTCTCCTTGTCTCGTTCCTGAACCAGAGAGCCCCTCTCTCCTTGTCTCGCTCCTGAATGAGAGATCCCCTCTCTCCTTGTCTCGCTCCTGAATGAGAGATCCCCTCTCTCCTTGTCACGCTCCTGAATGAGAGAGCCCCTCTCTCCTTGTCTTGTTCCTGAATGAGAGAGCCCCTCTCTCCTTGTCTCATTCCTGAATGAGAGAGCCCCTCTCTACCTGTCTCGTTCCTGAACGAGAGAGCCCCTCTCTCCTTGTCTCGTTCCTGAAGGAGAGAGCCCCTCTCTCCTTGTCTCGTTCCTGAACGAGAGATCTCCTCTCTCCTTGTCTCGTTCCTGAATGAGAGCCCCTCGCTCCTTGTATCATTCCTGAACGAGTGAGCCCCTCTCTCCTTGTCTCGCTCCTGAACCAGAGAGCCCCTCTCTCCTTGTCTCATTCCTGAATGAGAGAGCCCCTCTCTCCTTGGCTCGTTCCTGAACCAGAGAGCCCCTCTCTCCTTGTCTCGTTCCTGAATGAGAGAGCCCCTCTCTCCTTGTCTCTTTCCTGAACCAGAGAGCCCCTCTCTCCTTGTCTCGTTCCTGAATGAGAGAGCCCCTCTCTCCTTGTCTCGTTCCTGAATGAGAGAGCCCCTCTCTCCTTGTCTCGTTCCTGAATGAGAGAGCCCCTCTCTCCGTGTCTCGTTCCTGAATGAGAGAGCCCCTCTCTCCCTGTCTCGTTCCTGAACCAGAGAGCCCCTCTCTCCTTGACTCGTTCCTGAATGAGAGAGCCCCTCTCTCCTTGTCTCGTTCCTGAATGAGAGAGCCCCTCTCTCCTTGTCTCATTCCTGAACGAGAGAGCCCCTCACTCCTTGTCTCGATCCTGAATGAGAGAGCCCCTCTCTCCTTGTCTCGTTCCTGAATGAGAGAGCCCCTCTCTCCTTGTCTCGTTCCTGAATGGAGAGAGCCCCTCTCTCCTTGTCTCGTTCCTGAACCAGAGAGCCCCTCCCTCCTGGTCGCGTTCCTGAATGAGAGAGCCCCTCTCTACTTGTCTCGTTCCTGAACCAGAGAGCCCCTCTCTACTTGTCTCGCTATTGAACCAGAGAGCCCCTCTCTCCTTGTCTCGTTCCTGAATAAGAGAGCCCCTCTCTCCTTGTCTCGTTCCTGAACGAGAGAGCCCCTCTCTCCTTGTCTCGTTCCTGAAGGAGAGAGCCCCTCTCTCCTTGTCTCGTTCCTGAACGAGAGAGCCCCTCTCTCCTTGTCTCGTTCCTGAACCAGAGAGCCCCTCTCTCCTTGTCTCGTTCCTGAATGAGAGAGCCCCTCTCTCCTTGTCTCGTTCCTGAACCAGAGAGTCCCTCTCTCCTTGTCTCGTTCCTGAACCAGAGAGCCCCTCTCTCCTTGTCTCGCTCCTGAATGAGAGATCCCCTCTCTCCTTGTCACGCTCCTGAATGAGAGAGCCCCTCCCTCCTTGTCTCGTTCCTGAATGAGAGAGCCCCTCTCTCCTTGTCTCGCTCCTGAATGAGAGTGCCCCTCTCTCCTTGTCTTGTTCCTGAATGAGAGAGCCCCTCTCTCCTTGTCTTGCTCCTGAATGAGAGAGCCCCTCTCTCCTTGTCTCATTCCTGAATGAGAGAGCCCCTCTCTACCTGTCTCGTTCCTGAACGTGAGAGCCCCTCTCTCCTTGTCTCGTTCCTGAAGGAGAGAGCCCCTCTCTCCTTGTCTCGTTCCTGAACGAGAGATCTCCTCTCTCCTTGTCTCGTTCCTGAATGAGAGCCCCTCGCTCCTTGTATCATTCCTGAACGAGTGAGCCCCTCTCTCATTGTCTCGCTCCTGAACCAGAGAGCCCCTCTCTCCTTGTCTCATTCCTGAATGAGAGAGCCCCTCTCTCCTTGGCTCGTTCCTGAACCAGAGAGCCCCTCTCTCCTTGTCTCGTTCCTGAATGAGAGAGCCCCTCTCTCCTTGTCTCGTTCCTGAACCAGAGAGCCCCTCTCTCCTTGTCTCGTTCCTGAATGAGAGAGCCCCTCTCTCCTTGTCTCGTTCCTGAATGAGAGAGCCCCTCTCTCCTTGTCTCGTTCCTGAATGAGAGAGCCCCTCTCTCCGTGTCTCGTTCCTGAATGAGAGAGCCCCTCTCTCCCTGTCTCGTTCCTGAACCAGAGAGCCCCTCTCTCCTTGACTCGTTCCTGAATGAGAGAGCCCCTCTCTCCTTGTCTCGTTCCTGAATGAGAGAGCCCCTCTCTCCTTGTCTCGTTCCTGAACGAGAGAGCCCCTCACTCCTTGTCTCGATCCTGAATGAGAGAGCCCCTCTCTCCTTGTCTCGTTCCTGAATGAGAGAGCCCCTCTCTCCTTGTCTCGTTCCTGAATGAGAGAGCCCCTCTCTCCTTGTCTCGTTCCTGAACCAGGATGCCCCTCCCTCCTGGTCGCGTTCCTGAATGAGAGAGCCCCTCTCTACTTGTCTCGTTCCTGAACCAGAGAGCCCCTCTCTACTTGTCTCGCTATTGAACCAGAGAGCCCCTCTCTCCTTGTCTCACTCCAGAATGAGCGAGCCCCTGTCTACTTGTCTCGTTCCTGAATGAGAGAGCCCCTCTCTCCTTGTCTCGTTCCTGAACCAGAGAGCCCCTCTCTCCTTGTCTCGTTCCTGAATGAGAGAGCCCCTCTCTCCTTGTCTCGTTCCTGAATGAGAGAGCCCCTCTCTCCTTGTCTCGTTCCTGAACCAGAGAGCCCCTCTCTCCTTGTCTCGTTCCTGAATGAGAGAGCCCCTCGCTCCTTGTCTCGTTCCTGAATGAGAGAGCCCCTCTCTCCTTGTCTCGTTCCTGAATGAGAGAGCCCCTCTCTCCGTGTCTCGTTCCTGAATGAGAGAGCCCCTCTCTCCCTGTCTCGTTCCTGAACCAGAGAGCCCCTCTCTCCTTGACTCGTTCCTGAATGAGAGAGCCCCTCTCTCCTTGTCTCGTTCCTGAATGAGAGAGCCCCTCTCTCCTTGTCTCGTTCCTGAACGAGAGAGCCCCTCACTCCTTGTCTCGATCCTGAATGAGAGAGCCCCTCTCTCCTTGTCTCGTTCCTGAATGAGAGAGCCCCTCTCTCCTTGTCTCGTTCCTGAATGAGAGAGCCCCTCTCTCCTTGTCTCGTTCCTGAACCAGAGAGCCCCTCCCTCCTGGTCGCGTTCCTGAATGAGAGAGCCCCTCTCTACTTGTCTCGTTCCTGAACCAGAGAGCCCCTCTCTACTTGTCTCGCTATTGAACCAGAGAGCCCCTCTCTCCTTGTCTCGTTACTGAATAAGAGAGCCCCTCTCTCCTTGTCTCGTTCCTGAACGAGAGAGCCCCTCTCTCCTTGTCTCGTTCCTGAAGGAGAGAGCCCCTCTCTATCTGTCTCGTTCCTGAATGAGAGAGCCCCTCTCTCCTTGTCTCGTTCCTGAACGAGAGAGACCCTCTCTCCTTGTCTCTCTACTGAATGAGAGCCCCTCTCTCCCTGTCTCGTTCTTGAACGAGAGATCCCCTCTGTCCTTGTCTCGTTCCTGAACGAGAGAGCCCATCTCTCCTTGTCTCGTTCCTGAACGAGTGAGCCCCTCTCTCCTTGTCTCGTTCCTGAACCAGAGAGTCCCTCTCTCCTTGTCTCGTTCCTGAACCAGTGAGCCCCTCTCTCCTTGTCTCGCTCCTGAATGAGAGAGTCCCTCTCTCCTTGTCTCGTTCCTGAACCAGAGAGTCCTTCTCTGCTTGTCTCGCTCCTGAACGAGGGAGCCCCTCTCTCCTTGTCTCATTCCTGAATGAGAGAGCCACTCTCTCCTTGTCTCGTTCCTGAACGAGAGATCTCCTCTCTCCTTGTCTCGTTCCTGAATGAGAGCCCCTCTCTCCTTGTCTCGCTCCTGAACCAGAGAGCCCCTCTCTCCTTGTCTCGCTCCTGAATGAGAGAGCCCCTCTCTCCTTGTCTCTTTCCTGAATGAGAGAGCCCCTCTCTCCCTGTCTCGTTCCTGAATGAGAGAGCCCCTCTCTCCTTGTCTCGTTTCTGAATGAGAGAGCCCCTCTCCCCTTGTCTCGTTCCTGAACCAGAGAGTCCCTCTCTCCTTGTCTCCTTCCTCAACCAGAGAGCCCCTCTCTCCTTGACTCGCTGCTGAACGAGAGAGCCCCTGTCTCCTTGTCTCGCTCCTGAATGAGAGAGCCCCTCTCTACTTGTATCGTTCCTGAATGATAGAGCCCCTCTCTCCTTGTCTCGCTCCTGAATTAGAGAGCCCCTCTCTCCTTGTCTCATTCCTGAATGAGACAGCCCCTCTCTATCTGTCTCGTTCCTGAATGAGAGAGCCCCTCTCTCCTTGTCTCGTTCCTGAACGAGAGAGCCCCTCTCTCCTTGTCTCGCTCCTGAATGAGAGCCCCTCTCTCCGTGTCTCTCTCCTGAACGAGAGAGCCCCTCTCTCCTTGTCTCGTTCCTGAAGGAGAGAGCCCCTCTCTCCTTGTCTCGTTCCTGAACGAGAGATCTCCTCTCTCCTTGTCTCGTTCCTGAATGAGAGCCCCTCGCTCCTTGTATCGTTCCTGAACGAGTGAGACCCTCTCTCCTTGTCTCGCTCCTGAACCAGAGAGCCCCTCTCTCCTTGTCTCATTCCTGAATGAGAGAGCCCCTCTCTCCTTGGCTCGTTCCTGAACCAGAGAGCCCCTCTCTCCTTGTCTCGTTCCTGAATGAGAGAGCCCCTCTCTCCTTGTCTCGTTCCTGAACCAGAGAGCCCCTCTCTCCTTGTCTCGTTCCTGAATGAGAGAGCCCCTCTCTCCTTGTCTCGTTCCTGAACCAGAGAGTCCCTCTCTCCTTGTCTCGTTCCTGAACCAGAGAGCCCCTCTCTCCTTGTCTCGCTCCTGAATGAGAGATCCCCTCTCTCCTTGTCACGCTCCTGAATGAGAGAGCCCCTCTCTCCTTGTCTCGTTCCTGAATGAGAGAGCCCCTCTCTCCTTGTCTCGCTCCTGAATGAGAGTGCCCCTCTCTCCTTGTCTTGTTCCTGAATGAGAGAGCCCCTCTCTCCTTGTCTTGCTCCTGAATGAGAGAGCCCCTCTCTCCTTGTCTCATTCCTGAATGAGAGAGCCCCTCTCTACCTGTCTCGTTCCTGAACGAGAGAGCCCCTCTCTCCTTGTCTCGTTCCTGAAGGAGAGAGCCCCTCTCTCCTTGTCTCGTTCCTGAACGAGAGATCTCCTCTCTCCTTGTCTCGTTCCTGAATGAGAGCCCCTCGCTCCTTGTATCATTCCTGAACGAGTGATCCCCTCTCTCCTTGTCTCACTCCTGAACCAGAGAGCCCCTCTCTCCTTGTCTCATTCCTGAATGAGAGAGCCCCTCTCTCCTTGGCTCGTTCCTGAACCAGAGAGCCCCTCTCTCCTTGTCTCGTTCCTGAATGAGAGAGCCCCTCTCTCCTTGTCTCGTTCCTGAACCAGAGAGCCCCTCTCTCCTTGTCTCGTTCCTGAATGAGAGAGCCCCTCTCTCCTTGTCTCGTTCCTGAATGAGAGAGCCCCTCTCTCCGTGTCTCGTTCCTGAATGAGAGAGCCCCTCTCTCCCTGTCTCGTTCCTGAACCAGAGAGCCCCTCTCTCCTTGACTCGTTCCTGAATGAGAGAGCCCCTCTCTCCTTGTCTCGTTCCTGAATGAGAGAGCCCCTCTCTCCTTGTCTCGTTCCTGAACGAGAGAGCCCCTCACTCCTTGTCTCGATCCTGAATGAGAGAGCCCCTCTCTCCTTGTCTCGTTCCTGAATGAGAGAGCCCCTCTCTCCTTGTCTCGTTCCTGAATGAGAGAGCCCCTCTCTCCTTGTCTCGTTCCTGAACCAGAGAGCCCCTCCCTCCTGGTCGCGTTCCTGAATGAGAGAGCCCCTCTCTACTTGTCTCGTTCCTGAACCAGAGAGCCCCTCTCTACTTGTCTCGCTATTGAACCAGAGAGCCCCTCTCTCCTTGTCTCGTTCCTGAATAAGAGAGCCCCTCTCTCCTTGTCTCGTTCCTGAACGAGAGAGCCCCTCTCTCCTTGTATCGTTCCTGAACGAGTGAGCCCCTCTCTCCTTGTCTCGCTCCTGAACCAGAGAGCCCCTCTCTCCTTGTCTCATTCCTGAATGAGAGAGCCCCTCTCTCCTTGGCTCATTCCTGAACCAGAGAGCCCCTCTCTCCTTGTCTCGTTCCTGAATGAGAGAGTCCCTCTCTCCTTGTCTCGTTCCTGAACCAGAGAGTCCCTCTCTCCTTGTCTCGTTCCTGAACCAGAGAGCCCCTCTCTCCTTGTCTCGCTCCTGAATGAGAGATCCCCTCTCTCCTTGTCTCGCTCCTGAATGAGAGATCCCCTCTCTCCTTGTCACGCTCCTGAATGAGAGAGCCCCTCTCTCCTTGTCTTGTTCCTGAATGAGAGAGCCCCTCTCTCCTTGTCTCATTCCTGAATGAGAGAGCCCCTCTCTACCTGTCTCGTTCCTGAACGAGAGAGCCCCTCTCTCCTTGTCTCGTTCCTGAAGGAGAGAGCCCCTCTCTCCTTGTCTCGTTCCTGAACGAGAGATCTCCTCTCTCCTTGTCTCGTTCCTGAATGAGAGCCCCTCGCTCCTTGTATCATTCCTGAACGAGTGAGCCCCTCTCTCCTTGTCTCGCTCCTGAACCAGAGAGCCCCTCTCTCCTTGTCTCATTCCTGAATGAGAGAGCCCCTCTCTCCTTGGCTCGTTCCTGAACCAGAGAGCCCCTCTCTCCTTGTCTCGTTCCTGAATGAGAGAGCCCCTCTCTCCTTGTCTCTTTCCTGAACCAGAGAGCCCCTCTCTCCTTGTCTCGTTCCTGAATGAGAGAGCCCCTCTCTCCTTGTCTCGTTCCTGAATGAGAGAGCCCCTCTCTCCTTGTCTCGTTCCTGAATGAGAGAGCCCCTCTCTCCGTGTCTCGTTCCTGAATGAGAGAGCCCCTCTCTCCCTGTCTCGTTCCTGAACCAGAGAGCCCCTCTCTCCTTGACTCGTTCCTGAATGAGAGAGCCCCTCTCTCCTTGTCTCGTTCCTGAATGAGAGAGCCCCTCTCTCCTTGCCTCGTTCCTGAACGAGAGAGCCCCTCACTCCTTGTCTCGATCCTGAATGAGAGAGCCCCTCTCTCCTTGTCTCGTTCCTGAATGAGAGAGCCCCTCTCTCCTTGTCTCGTTCCTGAATGGAGAGAGCCCCTCTCTCCTTGTCTCGTTCCTGAACCAGAGAGCCCCTCCCTCCTGGTCGCGTTCCTGAATGAGAGAGCCCCTCTCTACTTGTCTCGTTCCTGAACCAGAGAGCCCCTCTCTACTTGTCTCGCTATTGAACCAGAGAGCCCCTCTCTCCTTGTCTCGTTCCTGAATAAGAGAGCCCCTCTCTCCTTGTCTCGTTCCTGAACGAGAGAGCCCCTCTCTCCTTGTCTCGTTCCTGAAGGAGAGAGCCCCTCTCTCCTTGTCTCGTTCCTGAACGAGAGAGCCCCTCTCTCCTTGTCTCGTTCCTGAACCAGAGAGCCCCTCTCTCCTTGTCTCGTTCCTGAATGAGAGAGCCCCTCTCTCCTTGTCTCGTTCCTGAACCAGAGAGTCCCTCTCTCCTTGTCTCGTTCCTGAACCAGAGAGCCCCTCTCTCCTTGTCTCGCTCCTGAATGAGAGATCCCCTCTCTCCTTGTCACGCTCCTGAATGAGAGAGCCCCTCCCTCCTTGTCTCGTTCCTGAATGAGAGAGCCCCTCTCTCCTTGTCTCGCTCCTGAATGAGAGTGCCCCTCTCTCCTTGTCTTGTTCCTGAATGAGAGAGCCCCTCTCTCCTTGTCTTGCTCCTGAATGAGAGAGCCCCTCTCTCCTTGTCTCATTCCTGAATGAGAGAGCCCCTCTCTACCTGTCTCGTTCCTGAACGTGAGAGCCCCTCTCTCCTTGTCTCGTTCCTGAAGGAGAGAGCCCCTCTCTCCTTGTCTCGTTCCTGAACGAGAGATCTCCTCTCTCCTTGTCTCGTTCCTGAATGAGAGCCCCTCGCTCCTTGTATCATTCCTGAACGAGTGAGCCCCTCTCTCATTGTCTCGCTCCTGAACCAGAGAGCCCCTCTCTCCTTGTCTCATTCCTGAATGAGAGAGCCCCTCTCTCCTTGGCTCGTTCCTGAACCAGAGAGCCCCTCTCTCCTTGTCTCGTTCCTGAATGAGAGAGCCCCTCTCTCCTTGTCTCGTTCCTGAACCAGAGAGCCCCTCTCTCCTTGTCTCGTTCCTGAATGAGAGAGCCCCTCTCTCCTTGTCTCGTTCCTGAATGAGAGAGCCCCTCTCTCCTTGTCTCGTTCCTGAATGAGAGAGCCCCTCTCTCCGTGTCTCGTTCCTGAATGAGAGAGCCCCTCTCTCCCTGTCTCGTTCCTGAACCAGAGAGCCCCTCTCTCCTTGACTCGTTCCTGAATGAGAGAGCCCCTCTCTCCTTGTCTCGTTCCTGAATGAGAGAGCCCCTCTCTCCTTGTCTCGTTCCTGAACGAGAGAGCCCCTCACTCCTTGTCTCGATCCTGAATGAGAGAGCCCCTCTCTCCTTGTCTCGTTCCTGAATGAGAGAGCCCCTCTCTCCTTGTCTCGTTCCTGAATGAGAGAGCCCCTCTCTCCTTGTCTCGTTCCTGAACCAGGATGCCCCTCCCTCCTGGTCGCGTTCCTGAATGAGAGAGCCCCTCTCTACTTGTCTCGTTCCTGAACCAGAGAGCCCCTCTCTACTTGTCTCGCTATTGAACCAGAGAGCCCCTCTCTCCTTGTCTCACTCCAGAATGAGCGAGCCCCTGTCTACTTGTCTCGTTCCTGAATGAGAGAGCCCCTCTCTCCTTGTCTCGTTCCTGAACCAGAGAGCCCCTCTCTCCTTGTCTCGTTCCTGAATGAGAGAGCCCCTCTCTCCTTGTCTCGTTCCTGAATGAGAGAGCCCCTCTCTCCTTGTCTCGTTCCTGAACCAGAGAGCCCCTCTCTCCTTGTCTCGTTCCTGAATGAGAGAGCCCCTCGCTCCTTGTCTCGTTCCTGAATGAGAGAGCCCCTCTCTCCTTGTCTCTTTCCTGAATGAGAGAGCCCCTCTCTCCGTGTCTCGTTCCTGAATGAGAGAGCCCCTCTCTCCCTGTCTCGTTCCTGAGCCAGAGAGCCCCTCTCTCCTTGACTCGTTCCTGAATGAGAGAGCCCCTCTCTCCTTGTCTCGTTCCTGAATGAGAGAGCCCCTCTCTCCTTGTCTCGTTCCTGAACGAGAGAGCCCCTCACTCCTTGTCTCGATCCTGAATGAGAGAGCCCCTCTCTCCTTGTCTCGTTCCTGAATGAGAGAGCCCCTCTCTCCTTGTCTCGTTCCTGAATGAGAGAGCCCCTCTCTCCTTGTCTCGTTCCTGAACCAGAGAGCCCCTCCCTCCTGGTCGCGTTCCTGAATGAGAGAGCCCCTCTCTACTTGTCTCGTTCCTGAACCAGAGAGCCCCTCTCTACTTGTCTCGCTATTGAACCAGAGAGCCCCTCTCTCCTTGTCTCGTTACTGAATAAGAGAGCCCCTCTCTCCTTGTCTCGTTCCTGAACGAGAGAGCCCCTCTCTCCTTGTCTCGTTCCTGAAGGAGAGAGCCCCTCTCTCCTTGTCTCGTTCCTGAACGAGAGATCTCCTCTCTCCTTGTCTCGTTCCTGAATGAGAGCCCCTCGCTCCTTGTATCGTTCCTGAACGAGTGAGCCCCTCTCTCCTTGTCTCGCTCCTGAACCAGAGAGCCCCTCTCTCCTTGTCTCATTCCTGAATGAGAGAGCCCCTCTCTCCTTGGCTCGTTCCTGAACCAGAGAGCCCCTCTCTCCTTGTCTCGTTCCTGAATGAGAGAGCCCCTCTCTCCTTGTCTCGTTCCTGAACCAGAGAGCCCCTCTCTCCTTGTCTCGTTCCTGAATGAGAGAGCCCCTCTCTCCTTGTCTCGTTCCTGAACCAGAGAGTCCCTCTCTCCTTGTCTCGTTCCTGAACCAGAGAGCCCCTCTCTCCTTGTCTCGCTCCTGAATGAGAGATCCCCTCTCTCCTTGTCACGCTCCTGAATGAGAGAGCCCCTCTCTCCTTGTCTCGTTCCTGAATGAGAGAGCCCCTCTCTCCTTGTCTCGCTCCTGAATGAGAGTGCCCCTCTCTCCTTGTCTTGTTCCTGAATGAGAGAGCCCCTCTCTCCTTGTCTTGCTCCTGAATGAGAGAGCCCCTCTCTCCTTGTCTCATTCCTGAATGAGAGAGCCCCTCTCTACCTGTCTCGTTCCTGAACGAGAGAGCCCCTCTCTCCTTGTCTCGTTCCTGAACGAGAGATCTCCTCTCTCCTTGTCTCGTTCCTGAATGAGAGCCCCTCGCTCCTTGTATCATTCCTGAACGAGTGAGCCCCTCTCTCCTTGTCTCGCTCCTGAACCAGAGAGCCCCTCTCTCCTTGTCTCATTCCTGAATGAGAGAGCCCCTCTCTCCTTGGCTCGTTCCTGAACCAGAGAGCCCCTCTCTCCTTGTCTCGTTCCTGAATGAGAGAGCCCCTCTCTCCTTGTCTCGTTCCTGAACCAGAGAGCCCCTCTCTCCTTGTCTCGTTCCTGAATGAGAGAGCCCCTCTCTCCTTGTCTCGTTCCTGAATGAGAGAGCCCCTCTCTCCTTGTCTCGTTCCTGAATGAGAGAGCCCCTCTCTCCGTGTCTCGTTCCTGAATGAGAGAGCCCCTCTCTCCCTGTCTCGTTCCTGAACCAGAGAGCCCCTCTCTCCTTGACTCGTTCCTGAATGAGAGAGCCCCTCTCTCCTTGTCTCGTTCCTGAATGAGAGAGCCCCTCTCTCCTTGTCTCGTTCCTGAACGAGAGAGCCCCTCACTCCTTGTCTCGATCCTGAATGAGAGAGCCCCTCTCTCCTTGTCTCGTTCCTGAATGAGAGAGCCCCTCTCTCCTTGTCTCGTTCCTGAATGAGAGAGCCCCTCTCTCCTTGTCTTGTTCCTGAACCAGAGAGCCCCTCCCTCCTGGTCGCGTTCCTGAATGAGAGAGCCCCTCTCTACTTGTCTCGTTCCTGAACCAGAGAGCCCCTCTCTACTTGTCTCGCTATTGAACCAGAGAGCCCCTCTCTCCTTGTCTCGTTCCTGAATAAGAGAGCCCCTCTCTCCTTGTCTCGTTCCTGAACGAGAGAGCCCCTCTCTCCTTGTCTCGTTCCTGAAGGAGAGAGCCCCTCTCTCCTTGTCTCGTTCCTGAACGAGAGATCTCCTCTCTCCTTGTCTCGTTCCTGAATGAGAGCCCCTCGCTCCTTGTATCGTTCCTGAACGAGTGAGCCCCTCTCTCCTTGTCTCGCTCCTGAACCAGAGAGCCCCTCTCTCCTTGTCTCATTCCTGAATGAGAGAGCCCCTCTCTCCTTGGCTCGTTCCTGAACCAGAGAGCCCCTCTCTCCTTGTCTCGTTCCTGAATGAGAGAGCCCCTCTCTCCTTGTCTCGTTCCTGAACCAGAGAGCCCCTCTCTCCTTGTCTCGTTCCTGAATGAGAGAGCCCCTCTCTCCTTGTCTCGTTCCTGAACCAGAGAGTCCCTCTCTCCTTGTCTCGTTCCTGAACCAGAGAGCCCCTCTCTCCTTGTCTCGCTCCTGAATGAGAGATCCCCTCTCTCCTTGTCACGCTCCTGAATGAGAGAGCCCCTCTCTCCTTGTCTCGTCCCTGAATTAGAGAGCCCCTCTCTCCTTGTCTCGCTCCTGAATGAGAGTGCCCCTCTCTCCTTGTCTTGTTCCTGAATGAGAGAGCCCCTCTCTCCTTGTCTTGCTCCTGAATGAGAGAACCCCTCTCTCCTTGTCTCATTCCTGAATGAGAGAGCCCCTCTCTACCTGTCTCGTTCCTGAACGAGAGAGCCCCTCTCTCCTTGTCTCGTTCCTGAAGGAGAGAGCCCCTCTCTCCTTGTCTCGTTCCTGAACGAGAGATCTCCTCTCTCCTTGTCTCGTTCCTGAATGAGAGCCCCTCGCTCCTTGTATCATTCCTGAACGAGTGAGCCCCTCTCTCCTTGTCTCGCTCCTGAACCAGAGAGCCCCTCTCTCCTTGTCTCATTCCTGAATGAGAGAGCCCCTCTCTCCTTGGCTCGTTCCTGAACCAGAGAGCCCCTCTCTCCTTGTCTCGTTCCTGAATGAGAGAGCCCCTCTCTCCTTGTCTCGTTCCTGAACCAGAGAGCCCCTCTCTCCTTGTCTCGTTCCTGAATGAGAGAGCCCCTCTCTCCTTGTCTCGTTCCTGAATGAGAGAGCCCCTCTCTCCTTGTCTCGTTCCTGAATGAGAGAGCCCCTCTCTCCGTGTCTCGTTCCTGAATGAGAGAGCCCCTCTCTCCCTGTCTCGTTCCTGAACCAGAGAGCCCCTCTCTCCTTGACTCGTTCCTGAATGAGGGAGCCCCTCTCTCCTTGTCTCGTTCCTGAATGAGAGAGCCCCTCTCTCCTTGTCTCGTTCCTGAACGAGAGAGCCCCTCACTCCTTGTCTCGATCCTGAATGAGAGAGCCCCTCTCTCCTTGTCTCGTTCCTGAATGAGAGAGCCCCTCTCTCCTTGTCTCGTTCCTGAATGAGAGAGCCCCTCTCTCCTTGTCTCGTTCCTGAACCAGGATGCCCCTCCCTCCTGGTCGCGTTCCTGAATGAGAGAGCCCCTCTCTACTTGTCTCGTTCCTGAACCAGAGAGCCCCTCTCTACTTGTCTCGCTATTGAACCAGAGAGCCCCTCTCTCCTTGTCTCACTCCAGAATGAGCGAGCCCCTGTCTACTTGTCTCGTTCCTGAACGAGAGAGCCCCTCTCTCCTTGTCTCGTTCCTGAACGAGAGAGCCCCTCTCTCCTTGTCCCGTTCCTGAACCAGAGAGTCCCTCTCTCCTTGTCTCGTTCCTGAACCAGAGAGCCCCTCTCTCCTTGTCTCGCTCCTGAATGAGAGAGTCCCTCTCTCCTTGTCTCGTTCCTGAACCAGAGAGCCCTTCTCTCCTTGACTCGCTCCTGAACGAGAGAGCCCCTCTCTCCTTGTCTGGTTCCTGAGTGAGAGAGCCCCTCTCTCCTTGTCTCGTTCCTGAACGATAGAGCCCCTCTCTCCTTGTCTCATTCCTGAATGAGAGAGCCCCTCTCTCCCTGTCTCGTTCCTGAACCAGAGATCCCCTCTCTCCTTGTCTCGTTCCTGAATGAGAGAGCCCCTCTCTCCTTGTATCGTTCCTGAACGAGAGAGCCCCTCTCTCCTTGTCTCGTTCCTGAATGAGAGAGCCCCTCTCTCCCTGTCTCGTTCCTGAACCAGAGAGCCACTCTCTCCTTGTATCGTTCCGTAATGAGAGAGCCCCTCTCTCCCTGTCTCGTTCCAGAACCAGAGAGCCACTCTTTCCTTGTCTCGTTCCTGAATGAGAGAGCCCCTCTCTACTTGTCTCGTTCCTGAATCAGAGACTCCCTCTCTCCTTGTCTCGTTGCTGAACCAGAGAGACCTTCTCTCCTTGTCTCGCTCCTGAACGAGAGAGCCCCTCTCTCCTTGTCTCGTTCCTGAATGAGAGATCCCCTCTCTCCTTGTCTCGTTCCTGAACCAGAGAGCCCCTCTCTCCTTGTCTCGCTCCTGAATGAGAGAGTCCCTCTATCCTTGTCTCGTTCCTGAACCAGAGAGCCCTTCTCTCCTTGTCTCGCTCCTGAATTAGAGAGCCCCTCTCTCCTTGTCTCGCTCCTGAATGAGAGTGCCCCTCTCTCCTTGTCTTGTTCCTGAATGAGAGAGCCCCTCTCTCCTTGTCTTGCTCCTGAATGAGAGAACCCCTCTCTCCTTGTCTCATTCCTGAATGAGAGAGCCCCTCTCTACCTGTCTCGTTCCTGAACGAGAGAGCCCCTCTCTCCTTGTCTCGTTCCTGAAGGAGAGAGCCCCTCTCTCCTTGTCTCGTTCCTGAACGAGAGATCTCCTCTCTCCTTGTCTCGTTCCTGAATGAGAGCCCCTCGCTCCTTGTATCATTCCTGAACGAGTGAGCCCCTCTCTCCTTGTCTCGCTCCTGAACCAGAGAGCCCCTCTCTCCTTGTCTCATTCCTGAATGAGAGAGCCCCTCTCTCCTTGGCTCGTTCCTGAACCAGAGAGCCCCTCTCTCCTTGTCTCGTTCCTGAATGAGAGAGCCCCTCTCTCCTTGTCTCGTTCCTGAACCAGAGAGCCCCTCTCTCCTTGTCTCGTTCCTGAATGAGAGAGCCCCTCTCTCCTTGTCTCGTTCCTGAATGAGAGAGCCCCTCTCTCCTTGTCTCGTTCCTGAATGAGAGAGCCCCTCTCTCCGTGTCTCGTTCCTGAATGAGAGAGCCCCTCTCTCCCTGTCTCGTTCCTGAACCAGAGAGCCCCTCTCTCCTTGACTCGTTCCTGAATGAGGGAGCCCCTCTCTCCTTGTCTCGTTCCTGAATGAGAGAGCCCCTCTCTCCTTGTCTCGTTCCTGAACGAGAGAGCCCCTCACTCCTTGTCTCGATCCTGAATGAGAGAGCCCCTCTCTCCTTGTCTCGTTCCTGAATGAGAGAGCCCCTCTCTCCTTGTCTCGTTCCTGAATGAGAGAGCCCCTCTCTCCTTGTCTCGTTCCTGAACCAGGATGCCCCTCCCTCCTGGTCGCGTTCCTGAATGAGAGAGCCCCTCTCTACTTGTCTCGTTCCTGAACCAGAGAGCCCCTCTCTACTTGTCTCGCTATTGAACCAGAGAGCCCCTCTCTCCTTGTCTCACTCCAGAATGAGCGAGCCCCTGTCTACTTGTCTCGTTCCTGAACGAGAGAGCCCCTCTCTCCTTGTCTCGTTCCTGAACGAGAGAGCCCCTCTCTCCTTGTCCTGTTCCTGAACCAGAGAGTCCCTCTCTCCTTGTCTCGTTCCTGAACCAGAGAGCCCCTCTCTCCTTGTCTCGCTCCTGAATGAGAGAGTCCCTCTCTCCTTGTCTCGTTCCTGAACCAGAGAGCCCTTCTCTCCTTGACTCGCTCCTGAACGAGAGAGCCCCTCTCTCCTTGTCTGGTTCCTGAGTGAGAGAGCCCCTCTCTCCTTGTCTCGTTCCTGAACGATAGAGCCCCTCTCTCCTTGTCTCATTCCTGAATGAGAGAGCCCCTCTCTCCCTGTCTCGTTCCTGAACCAGAGATCCCCTCTCTCCTTGTCTCGTTCCTGAATGAGAGAGCCCCTCTCTCCTTGTATCGTTCCTGAACGAGAGAGCCCCTCTCTCCTTGTCTCGTTCCTGAATGAGAGAGCCCCTCTCTCCCTGTCTCGTTCCTGAACCAGAGAGCCACTCTCTCCTTGTATCGTTCCGTAATGAGAGAGCCCCTCTCTCCCTGTCTCGTTCCAGAACCAGAGAGCCACTCTTTCCTTGTCTCGTTCCTGAATGAGAGAGCCCCTCTCTACTTGTCTCGTTCCTGAATCAGAGACTCCCTCTCTCCTTGTCTCGTTGCTGAACCAGAGAGACCTTCTCTCCTTGTCTCGCTCCTGAACGAGAGAGCCCCTCTCTCCTTGTCTCGTTCCTGAATGAGAGATCCCCTCTCTCCTTGTCTCGTTCCTGAACCAGAGAGCCCCTCTCTCCTTGTCTCGCTCCTGAATGAGAGAGTCCCTCTATCCTTGTCTCGTTCCTGAACCAGAGAGCCCTTCTCTCCTTGTCTCGCTCCTGAACGAGAGAGCCCCTCTCTCCTTGTCTCGTTCCTGAATGAGAGAGCCCCACTCTCCTTGTCTCGTTCCTGAACGAGAGAGCCACTCTCTCCTTGTCTCATTCCTGAATGAGAGAGCCCCTCTCTATCTGTCTCGTTCCTGAATGAGAGAGCCCCTCTCTCCTTGTCTCGTTCCTGAACGAGAGAGACCCTCTCTCCTTTTCTCTCTACTGAATGAGAGCCCCTCTCTCCCTGTCTCGTTCTTGAACGAGAGATCCCCTCTGTCCTTGTCTCGTTCCTGAACGAGAGAGCCCATCTCTCCTTGTCCCGTTCCTGAACGAGTGAGCCCCTCTCTACTTGTCTCGTTCCTGAACCAGAGAGTCCCTCTCTCCTTGTCTCGTTCCTGAACCAGTGAGCCCCTCTCTCCTTGTCTCGCTCCTGAATGAGAGAGTCCCTCTCTCCTTGTCTCGTTCCTGAACCAGAGAGTCCTTCTCTGCTTGTCTCGCTCCTGAACGAGGGAGCCCCTCTCTCCTTGTCTCATTCCTGAATGAGAGAGCCACTCTCTCCTTGTCTCGTTCCTGAACGAGAGATCTCCTCTCTCCTTGTCTCGTTCCTGAACGAGAGATCTCCTCTCTCCTTGTCTCGTTCCTGAATGAGAGCCCCTCTCTCCTTGTCTCGCTCCTGAACCAGAGAGCCCCTCTCTCCTTGTCTCGCTCCTGAATGAGAGAGCCCCTCTCTCCTTGTCTCTTTCCTGAATGAGAGAGCCCCTCTCTCCCTGTCTCGTTCCTGAATGAGAGAGCCCCTCTCTCCTTGTCTCGTTTCTGAATGAGAGAGCCCCTCTCCCCTTGTCTCGTTCCTGAACCAGAGAGTCCCTCTCTCCTTGTCTCCTTCCTCAACCACAGAGCCCCTCTCTCCTTGACTCGCTCCTGAACGAGAGAGCCACTGTCTCCTTGTCTCGCTCCTGAATGAGAGAGCCCCTCTCTACTTGTATCGTTCCTGAATGATAGAGCCCCTCTCTCCTTGTCTCGCTCCTGAATTAGAGAGCCCCTCTCTCCTTGTCTCATTCCTGAATGAGACAGCCCCTCTCTATCTGTCTCGTTCCTGAATGAGAGAGCCCCTCTCTCCTTGTCTCGTTCCTGAACGAGAGAGCCCCTCTCTCCTTGTCTCGCTCCTGAATGAGAGCCCCTCTCTCCCTGTCTCTCTCCTGAACGAGAGAGCCCCTCTCTCCTTGTCTCGTTCCTGAAGGAGAGAGCCCCTCTCTCCTTGTCTCGTTCCTGAACGAGAGATCTCCTCTCTCCTTGTCTCGTTCCTGAATGAGAGCCCCTCGCTCCTTGTATCGTTCCTGAACGAGTGAGACCCTCTCTCCTTGTCTCGCTCCTGAACCAGAGAGCCCCTCTCTCCTTGTCTCATTCCTGAATGAGAGAGCCCCTCTCTCCTTGGCTCGTTCCTGAACCAGAGAGCCCCCTCTCTCCTTGTCTCGTTCCTGAATGAGAGAGCCCCTCTCTCCTTGTCTCGTTCCTGAACCAGAGAGCCCCTCTCTCCTTGTCTCGTTCCTGAATGAGAGAGCCCCTCTCTCCTTGTCTCGTTCCTGAACCAGAGAGTCCCTCTCTCCTTGTCTCGTTCCTGAACCAGAGAGCCCTTCTCTCCTTGTCTCGCTCCTGAATGAGAGATCCCCTCTCTCCTTGTCACGCTCCTGAATGAGAGAGCCCCTCTCTCCTTGTCTCGTTCCTGAATGAGAGAGCCCCTCTCTCCTTGTCTCGCTCCTGAATGAGAGTGCCCCTCTCTCCTTGTCTTGTTCCTGAATGAGAGAGCCCCTCTCTCCTTGTCTTGCTCCTGAATGAGAGAGCCCCCTCTCTCCTTGTCTCATTCCTGAATGAGAGAGCCCCTCTCTACCTGTCTCGTTCCTGAATGAGAGAGCCCCTCTCTCCTTGTCTCGTTCCTGAAGGAGAGAGCCCCTCTCTCCTTGTCTCGTTCCTGAACGAGAGATCTCCTCTCTCCTTGTCTCGTTCCTGAATGAGAGCCCCTCGCTCCTTGTATCATTCCTGAACGAGTGAGCCCCTCTCTCCTTGTCTCGCTCCTGTACCAGAGAGCCCCTCTCTCCTTGTCTCATTCCTGAATGAGAGAGCCCCTCTCTCCTTGGCTCGTTCCTGAACCAGAGAGCCCCTCTCTCCTTGTCTTGTTCCTGAATGAGAGAGCCCCTCTCTCCTTGTCTCGTTCCTGAACCAGAGAGCCCCTCTCTCCCTGTCTCGTTCCTGAATGAGAGAGCCCCTCTCTCCTTGTCTCGTTCCTGAATGAGAGAGCCCCTCTCTCCTTGTCTCGTTCCTGAATGAGAGAGCCCCTCTCTCCGTGTCTCGTTCCTGAATGAGAGAGCCCCTCTCTCCCTGTCTCGTTCCTGAACCAGAGAGCCCCTCCCTCCTGGTCGCGTTCCTGAATGAGAGAGCCCCCTCTCTACTTGTCTCGTTCCTGAACCAGAGAGCCCCTCTCTACTTGTCTCGCTATTGAACCAGAGAGCCCCTCTCTCCTTGTTTCGTTCCTGAATAAGAGAGCCCCTCTCTCCTTGTCTCGTTCCTGAACGAGAGAGCCCCTCTCTCCTTGTCTCGTTCCTGAAGGAGAGAGCCCCTCTCTCCTTGTCTCGTTCCTGAACGAGAGATCTCCTCTCTCCTTGTCTCGTTCCTGAATGAGTGCCCCTCGCTCCTTGTATCGTTCCTGAACGAGTGAGCCCCTCTCTCCTTGTCTCGCTCCTGAACCAGAGAGCCCCTCTCTCCTTGTCTCATTCCTGAATGAGAGAGCCCCTCTCTCCTTGGCTCGTTCCTGAACCAGAGAGCCCCTCTCTCCTTGTCTCGTTCCTGAATGAGAGAGCCCCTCTCTCCTTGTCTCGTTCCTGAATGAGAGAGCCCCTCTCTCCTTGTCTCGTTCCTGAACCAGGATGCCCCTCCCTCCTGGTCGCGTTCCTGAATGAGAGAGCCCCTCTCTACTTGTCTCGTTCCTGAACCAGAGAGCCCCTCTCTCCTTGTCTCGCTCCTGAATGAGAGAGTCCCTCTCTCCTTGTCTCGTTCCTGAACCAGAGAGCCCTTCTCTCCTTGACTCGCTCCTGAACGAGAGAGCCCCTCTCTCCTTGTCTGGTTCCTGAGTGAGAGAGCCCCTCTCTCCTTGTCTCGTTCCTGAACGAGAGAGCCCCTCTCTCCTTGTCTCATTCCTGAATGAGAGAGCCCCTCTCTCCCTGTCTCGTTCCTGAACCAGAGATCCCCTCTCTCCTTGTCTCGTTCCTGAATGAGAGAGCCCCTCTCTCCTTGTATCGTTCCTGAACGAGAGAGCCCCTCTCTCCTTGTCTCGTTCCTGAATGAGAGAGCCCCTCTCTCCCTGTCTCGTTCCTGAACCAGAGAGCAACTCTCTCCTTGTATCGTTCCGTAATGAGAGAGCCCCTCTCTCCCTGTCTCGTTCCTGAACCAGAGAGCCACTCTTTCCTTGTCTCGTTCCTGAATGAGAGAGCCCCTCTCTACTTGTCTCGTTCCTGAATCAGAGACTCCCTCTCTCCTTGTCTCGTTGCTGAACCAGAGAGACCTTCTCTCCTTGTCTCGCTCCTGAACGAGAGAGCCCCTCTCTCCTTGTCTCGTTCCTGAATGAGAGATCCCCTCTCTCCTTGTCTCGTTCCTGAACCAGAGAGCCCCTCTCTCCTTGTCTCGCTCCTGAATGAGAGAGTCCCTCTATCCTTGTCTCGTTCCTGAACCAGAGAGCCCTTCTCTCCTTGTCTCGCTCCTGAACGAGAGAGCCCCTCTCTCCTTGTCTCGTTCCTGAATGAGAGAGCCCCACTCTCCTTGTCTCGTTCCTGAACGAGAGAGCCACTCTCTCCTTGTCTCATTCCTGAATGAGAGAGCCCCTCTCTATCTGTCTCGTTCCTGAATGAGAGAGCCCCTCTCTCCTTGTCTCGTTCCTGAACGAGAGAGACCCTCTCTCCTTGTCTTGCTCCTGAATGAGAGAGCCCCTCTCTCCTTGTCTCATTCCTGAATGAGAGAGCCCCTCTCTACCTGTCTCGTTCCTGAATGAGAGAGCCCCTCTCTCCTTGTCTCGTTCCTGAAGGAGAGAGCCCCTCTCTCCTTGTCTCGTTCCTGAACGAGAGATCTCCTCTCTCCTAGTCTCGTTCCTGAATGAGAGCCCCTCGCTCCTTGTATCATTCCTGAACGAGTGAGCCCCTCTCTCCTTGTCTCGCTCCTGTACCAGAGAGCCCCTCTCTCCTTGTCTCATTCCTGAATGAGAGAGCCCCTCTCTCCTTGGCTCGTTCCTGAACCAGAGAGCCCCTCTCTCCTTGTCTTGTTCCTGAATGAGAGAGCCCCTCTCTCCTTGTCTCGTTCCTGAACCAGAGAGCCCCTCTCTCCCTGTCTCGTTCCTGAATGAGAGAGCCCCTCTCTCCTTGTCTCGTTCCTGAATGAGAGAGCCCCTCTCTCCTTGTCTCGTTCCTGAATGAGAGAGCCCCTCTCTCCGTGTCTCGTTCCTGAATGAGAGAGCCCCTCTCTCCCTGTCTCGTTCCTGAACCAGAGAGCCCCTCCCTCCTGGTCGCGTTCCTGAATGAGAGAGCCCCTCTCTACTTGTCTCGTTCCTGAACCAGAGAGCCCCTCTCTACTTGTCTCGCTATTGAACCAGAGAGCCCCTCTCTCCTTGTTTCGTTCCTGAATAAGAGAGCCCCTCTCTCCTTGTCTCGTTCCTGAACGAGAGAGCCCCTCTCTCCTTGTCTCGTTCCTGAAGGAGAGAGCCCCTCTCTCCTTGTCTCGTTCCTGAACGAGAGATCTCCTCTCTCCTTGTCTCGTTCCTGAATGAGTGCCCCTCGCTCCTTGTATCGTTCCTGAACGAGTGAGCCCCTCTCTCCTTGTCTCGCTCCTGAACCAGAGAGCCCCTCTCTCCTTGTCTCATTCCTGAATGAGAGAGCCCCTCTCTCCTTGGCTCGTTCCTGAACCAGAGAGCCCCTCTCTCCTTGTCCCGTTCCTGAACCAGAGAGTCCCTCTCTCCTTGTCTCGTTCCTGAACCAGAGAGCCCCTCTCTCCTTGTCTCGCTCCTGAATGAGAGAGTCCCTCTCTCCTTGTCTCGTTCCTGAACCAGAGAGCCCTTCTCTCCTTGACTCGCTCCTGAACGAGAGAGCCCCTCTCTCCTTGTCTGGTTCCTGAGTGAGAGAGCCCCTCTCTCCTTGTCTCGTTCCTGAACGAGAGAGCCCCTCTCTCCTTGTCTCATTCCTGAATGAGAGAGCCCCTCTCTCCCTGTCTCGTTCCTGAACCAGAGATCCCCTCTCTCCTTGTCTCGTTCCTGAATGAGAGAGCCCCTCTCTCCTTGTATCGTTCCTGAACGAGAGAGCCCCTCTCTCCTTGTCTCGTTCCTGAATGAGAGAGCCCCTCTCTCCCTGTCTCGTTCCTGAACCAGAGAGCAACTCTCTCCTTGTATCGTTCCGTAATGAGAGAGCCCCTCTCTCCCTGTCTCGTTCCTGAACCAGAGAGCCACTCTTTCCTTGTCTCGTTCCTGAATGAGAGAGCCCCTCTCTACTTGTCTCGTTCCTGAATCAGAGACTCCCTCTCTCCTTGTCTCGTTGCTGAACCAGAGAGACCTTCTCTCCTTGTCTCGCTCCTGAACGAGAGAGCCCCTCTCTCCTTGTCTCGTTCCTGAATGAGAGATCCCCTCTCTCCTTGTCTCGTTCCTGAACCAGAGAGCCCCTCTCTCCTTGTCTCGCTCCTGAATGAGAGAGTCCCTCTATCCTTGTCTCGTTCCTGAACCAGAGAGCCCTTCTCTCCTTGTCTCGCTCCTGAACGAGAGAGCCCCTCTCTCCTTGTCTCGTTCCTGAATGAGAGAGCCCCACTCTCCTTGTCTCGTTCCTGAACGAGAGAGCCACTCTCTCCTTGTCTCATTCCTGAATGAGAGAGCCCCTCTCTATCTGTCTCGTTCCTGAATGAGAGAGCCCCTCTCTCCTTGTCTCGTTCCTGAACGAGAGAGACCCTCTCTCCTTGTCTTGCTCCTGAATGAGAGAGCCCCTCTCTCCTTGTCTCATTCCTGAATGAGAGAGCCCCTCTCTACCTGTCTCGTTCCTGAATGAGAGAGCCCCTCTCTCCTTGTCTCGTTCCTGAAGGAGAGAGCCCCTCTCTCCTTGTCTCGTTCCTGAACGAGAGATCTCCTCTCTCCTAGTCTCGTTCCTGAATGAGAGCCCCTCGCTCCTTGTATCATTCCTGAACGAGTGAGCCCCTCTCTCCTTGTCTCGCTCCTGTACCAGAGAGCCCCTCTCTCCTTGTCTCATTCCTGAATGAGAGAGCCCCTCTCTCCTTGGCTCGTTCCTGAACCAGAGAGCCCCTCTCTCCTTGTCTTGTTCCTGAATGAGAGAGCCCCTCTCTCCTTGTCTCGTTCCTGAACCAGAGAGCCCCTCTCTCCCTGTCTCGTTCCTGAATGAGAGAGCCCCTCTCTCCTTGTCTCGTTCCTGAATGAGAGAGCCCCTCTCTCCTTGTCTCGTTCCTGAATGAGAGAGCCCCTCTCTCCTTGTCTCGTTCCTGAATGAGAGAGCCCCTCTCTCCCTGTCTCGTTCCTGAACCAGAGAGCCCCTCCCTCCTGGTCGCGTTCCTGAATGAGAGAGCCCCTCTCTACTTGTCTCGTTCCTGAACCAGAGAGCCCCTCTCTACTTGTCTCGCTATTGAACCAGAGAGCCCCTCTCTCCTTGTTTCGTTCCTGAATAAGAGAGCCCCTCTCTCCTTGTCTCGTTCCTGAACGAGAGAGCCCCTCTCTCCTTGTCTCGTTCCTGAAGGAGAGAGCCCCTCTCTCCTTGTCTCGTTCCTGAACGAGAGATCTCCTCTCTCCTTGTCTCGTTCCTGAATGAGTGCCCCTCGCTCCTTGTATCGTTCCTGAACGAGTGAGCCCCTCTCTCCTTGTCTCGCTCCTGAACCAGAGAGCCCCTCTCTCCTTGTCTCATTCCTGAATGAGAGAGCCCCTCTCTCCTTGGCTCGTTCCTGAACCAGAGAGCCCCTCTCTCCTTGTCTCGTTCCTGAATGAGAGAGCCCCTCTCTCCTTGTCTCGTTCCTGAATGAGAGAGCCCCTCTCTCCTTGTCTCGTTCCTGAACCAGGATGCCCCTCCCTCCTGGTCGCGTTCCTGAATGAGAGAGCCCCTCTCTACTTGTCTCGTTCCTGAACCAGAGAGCCCCTCTCTACTTGTCTCGCTATTGAACCAGAGAGCCCCTCTCTCCTTGTCTCACTCCAGAATGAGCGAGCCCCTGTCTACTTGTCTCGTTCCTGAACGAGAGAGCCCCTCTCTCCTTGTCTCGTTCCTGAATGAGAGAGCCCCTCTCTCCTTGTCCCGTTCCTGAACCAGAGAGTCCCTCTCTCCTTGTCTCGTTCCTGAACCAGAGAGCCCCTCTCTCCTTGTCTCGCTCCTGAATGAGAGAGTCCCTCTCTCCTTGTCTCGTTCCTGAACCAGAGAGCCCTTCTCTCCTTGACTCGCTCCTGAACGAGAGAGCCCCTCTCTCCTTGTCTGGTTCCTGAGTGAGAGAGCCCCTCTCTCCTTGTCTCGTTCCTGAACGAGAGAGCCCCTCTCTCCTTGTCTCATTCCTGAATGAGAGAGCCCCTCTCTCCCTGTCTCGTTCCTGAACCAGAGATCCCCTCTCTCCTTGTCTCGTTCCTGAATGAGAGAGCCCCTCTCTCCTTGTATCGTTCCTGAACGAGAGAGCCCCTCTCTCCTTGTCTCGTTCCTGAATGAGAGAGCCCCTCTCTCCCTGTCTCGTTCCTGAACCAGAGAGCAACTCTCTCCTTGTATCGTTCCGTAATGAGAGAGCCCCTCTCTCCCTGTCTCGTTCCTGAACCAGAGAGCCACTCTTTCCTTGTCTCGTTCCTGAATGAGAGAGCCCCTCTCTACTTGTCTCGTTCCTGAATCAGAGACTCCCTCTCTCCTTGTCTCGTTGCTGAACCAGAGAGACCTTCTCTCCTTGTCTCGCTCCTGAACGAGAGAGCCCCTCTCTCCTTGTCTCGTTCCTGAATGAGAGATCCCCTCTCTCCTTGTCTCGTTCCTGAACCAGAGAGCCCCTCTCTCCTTGTCTCGCTCCTGAATGAGAGAGTCCCTCTATCCTTGTCTCGTTCCTGAACCAGAGAGCCCTTCTCTCCTTGTCTCGCTCCTGAACGAGAGAGCCCCTCTCTCCTTGTCTCGTTCCTGAATGAGAGAGCCCCACTCTCCTTGTCTCGTTCCTGAACGAGAGAGCCACTCTCTCCTTGTCTCATTCCTGAATGAGAGAGCCCCTCTCTATCTGTCTCGTTCCTGAATGAGAGAGCCCCTCTCTCCTTGTCTCGTTCCTGAACGAGAGAGACCCTCTCTCCTTGTCTCTCTACTGAATGAGAGAGCCCCTCTCTCCCTGTCTCGTTCTTGAACGAGAGATCCCCTCTGTCCTTGTCTCGTTCCTGAACGAGAGAGCCCATCTCTCCTTGTCTCGTTCCTGAACGAGTGAGCCCCTCTCTACTTGTCTCGTTCCTGAACCAGAGAGTCCCTCTCTCCTTGTCTCGTTCCTGAACCAGTGAGCCCCTCTCTCCTTGTCTCGCTCCTGAATGAGAGAGTCCCTCTCTCCTTGTCTCGTTCCTGAACCAGAGAGTCCTTCTCTGCTTGTCTCGCTCCTGAACGAGGGAGCCCCTCTCTCCTTGTCTCATTCCTGAATGAGAGAGCCACTCTCTCCTTGTCTCGTTCCTGAACGAGAGATCTCCTCTCTCCTTGTCTCGCTCCTGAATGAGAGAGCCCCTCTCTCCTTGTCTCTTTCCTGAATGAGAGAGCCCCTCTCTCCCTGTCTCGTTCCTGAATGAGAGAGCCCCTCTCTCCTTGTCTCGTTTCTGAATGAGAGAGCCCCTCTCCCCTTGTCTCGTTCCTGAACCAGAGAGTCCCTCTCTCCTTGTCTCCTTCCTCAACCAGAGTGCCCCTCTCTCCTTGACTCGCTCCTGAACGAGAGAGCCACTGTCTCCTTGTCTCGCTCCTGAATGAGAGAGCCCCTCTCTACTTGTATCGTTCCTGAATGATAGAGCCCCTCTCTCCTTGTCTCGCTCCTGAATTAGAGAGCCCCTCTCTCCTTGTCTCATTCCTGAATGAGACAGCCCCTCTCTATCTGTCTCGTTCCTGAATGAGAGAGCCCCTCTCTCCTTGTCTCGTTCCTGAACGAGAGAGCCCCTCTCTCCTTGTCTCGCTCCTGAATGAGAGCCCCTCTCTCCCTGTCTCTCTCCTGAACGAGAGAGCCCCTCTCTCCTTGTCTCGTTCCTGAAGGAGAGAGCCCCTCTCTCCTTGTCTCGTTCCTGAACGAGAGATCTCCTCTCTCCTTGTCTCGTTCCTGAATGAGAGCCCCTCGCTCCTTGTATCGTTCCTGAACGAGTGAGACCCTCTCTCCTTGTCTCGCTCCTGAACCAGAGAGCCCCTCTCTCCTTGTCTCATTCCTGAATGAGAGAGCCCCTCTCTCCTTGGCTCGTTCCTGAACCAGAGAGCCCCTCTCTCCTTGTCTCGTTCCTGAATGAGAGAGCCCCTCTCTCCTTGTCTCGTTCCTGAACCAGAGAGCCCCTCTCTCCTTGTCTCGTTCCTGAATCAGAGAGCCCCTCTCTCCTTGTCTCGTTCCTGAACCAGAGTGTCCCTCTCTCCTTGTCTCGTTCCTGAACCAGAGAGCCCCTCTCTCCTTGTCTCGCTCCTGAATGAGAGATCCCCTCTCTCCTTGTCACGCTCCTGAATGAGAGAGCCCCTCTCTCCTTGTCTCGTTCCTGAATGAGAGAGCCCCTCTCTCCTTGTCTCGCTCCTGAATGAGAGTGCCCCTCTCTCCTTGTCTTGTTCCTGAATGAGAGAGCCCCTCTCTCCTTGTCTTGCTCCTGAATGAGAGAGCCCCTCTCTCCTTGTCTCATTCCTTAATGAGAGAGCCCCTCTCTACCTGTCTCGTTCCTGAATGAGAGAGCCCCTCTCTCCTTGTCTCGTTCCTGAAGGAGAGAGCCCCTCTCTCCTTGTCTCGTTCCTGAACGAGAGATCTCCTCTCTCCTATTCTCGTTCCTGAATGAGAGCCCCTCGCTCCTTGTATCATTCCTGAACGAGTGAGCCCCTCTCTCCTTGTCTCGCTCCTGTACCAGAGAGCCCCTCTCTCCTTGTCTCATTCCTGAATGAGAGAGCCCCTCTCTCCTTGGCTCGTTCCTGAACCAGAGAGCCCCTCTCTCCTTGTCTTGTTCCTGAATGAGAGAGCCCCTCTCTCCTTGTCTCGTTCCTGAACCAGAGAGCCCCTCTCTCCCTGTCTCGTTCCTGAATGAGAGAGCCCCTCTCTCCTTGTCTCGTTCCTGAATGAGAGAGCCCCTCTCTCCTTGTCTCGTTCCTGAATGAGAGAGCCCCTCTCTCCGTGTCTCGTTCCTGAATGAGAGAGCCCCTCTCTCCCTGTCTCGTTCCTGAACCAGAGAGCCCCTCTCTCCATGACTCGTTCCTGAATGAGAGAGCCCCTCTCTCCTTGTCTCGTTCCTGAATGAGAGAGCCCCTCTCTCCTTGTCTCGTTCCTGAACGAGAGAGCCCCTCACTCCTTGTCTCGATCCTGAATGAGAGAGCCCCTCTCTCCTTGTCTCGTTCCTGAATGAGAGAGCCCCTCTCTCCTTGTCTCGTTCCTGAATGAGAGAGCCCCTCTCTCCTTGTCTCGTTCCTGAACCAGAGAGCCCCTCCCTCCTGGTCGCGTTCCTGAATGAGAGAGCCCCTCTCTACTTGTCTCGTTCCTGAACCAGAGAGCCCCTCTCTACTTGTCTCGCTATTGAACCAGAGAGCCCCTCTCTCCTTGTTTCGTTCCTGAATAAGAGAGCCCCTCTCTCCTTGTCTCGTTCCTGAACGAGAGAGCCCCTCTCTCCTTGTCTCGTTCCTGAAGGAGAGAGCACCTCTCTCCTTGTCTCGTTCCTGAACGAGAGATCTCCTCTCTCCTTGTCTCGTTCCTGAATGAGTGCCCCTCGCTCCTTGTATCGTTCCTGAACGAGTGAGCCCCTCTCTCCTTGTCTCGCTCCTGAACCAGAGAGCCCCTCTCTCCTTGTCTCATTCCTGAATGAGAGAGCCCCTCTCTCCTTGGCTCGTTCCTGAACCAGAGAGCCCCTCTCTCCTTGTCTCGTTCCTGAATGAGAGAGCCCCTCTCTCCTTGTCTCGTTCCTGAACCAGAGAGCCCCTCTCTCCTTGTCTCGTTCCTGAATGAGAGAGCCCCTCTCTCCTTGTCTCGTTCCTGAACCAGAGAGTCCCTCTCTCCTTGTCTCGTTCCTGAACCAGAGAGCCCCTCTCTCCTTGTCTCGCTCCTGAATGAGAGATCCCCTCTCTCCTTGTCACGCTCCTGAATGAGAGAGCCCCTCTCTCCTTGTCTCGTTCCTGAATGAGAGAGCCCCTCTCTCCTTGTCTCGCTCCTGAATGAGAGTGCCCCTCTCTCCTTGTCTTGTTCCTGAATGAGAGAGCCCCTCTCTCCTTGTCTTGCTCCTGAATGAGAGAGCCCCTCTCTCCTTGTCTCATTCCTGAATGAGAGAGCCCCTCTCTACCTGTCTCGTTCCTGAACGAGAGAGCCCCTCTCTCCTTGTCTCGTTCCTGAAGGAGAGAGCCCCTCTCTCCTTGTCTCGTTCCTGAACGAGAGATCTCCTCTCTCCTTGTCTCGTTCCTGAATGAGAGCCCCTCGCTCCTTGTATCATTCCTGAACGAGTGAGCCCCTCTCTCCTTGTCTCGCTCCTGAACCAGAGAGCCCCTCTCTCCTTGTCTCATTCCTGAATGAGAGAGCCCCTCTCTCCTTGGCTCGTTCCTGAACCAGAGAGCCCCTCTCTCCTTGTCTCGTTCCTGAATGAGAGAGCCCCTCTCTCCTTGTCTCGTTCCTGAACCAGAGAGCCCCTCTCTCCTTGTCTCGTTCCTGAATGAGAGAGCCCCTCTCTCCTTGTCTCGTTCCTGAATGAGAGAGCCCCTCTCTCCTTGTCTCGTTCCTGAATGAGAGAGCCCCTCTCTCCGTGTCTTGTTCCTGAATGAGAGAGCCCCTCTCTCCCTGTCTCTTTCCTGAACCAGAGAGCCCCTCTCTCCTTGACTCGTTCCTGAATGAGAGAGCCCCTCTCTCCTTGTCTCGTTCCTGAATGAGAGAGCCCCTCTCTCCTTGTCTCGTTCCTGAACGAGAGAGCCCCTCACTCCTTGTCTCGATCCTGAATGAGAGAGCCCCTCTCTCCTTGTCTCGTTCCTGAATGAGAGAGCCCCTCTCTCCTTGTCTCGTTCCTGAATGAGAGAGCCCCTCTCTCCTTGTCTCGTTCCTGAACCAGAGAGCCCCTCCCTCCTGGTCGCGTTCCTGAATGAGAGAGCCCCTCTCTACTTGTCTCGTTCCTGAACCAGAGAGCCCCTCTCTACTTGTCTCGCTATTGAACCAGAGAGCCCCTCACTCCTTGTCTCACTCCAGAATGAGCGAGCCCCTGTCTACTTGTCTCGTTCCTGAACGAGAGAGCCCCTCTCTCCTTGTCTCGTTCCTGAACGAGAGAGCCCCTCTCTCCTTGTCTCGCTCCTGAATGAGAGTGCCCCTCTCTCCTTGTCTTGTTCCTGAATGAGAGAGCCCCTCTCTCCTTGTCTTGCTCCTGAATGAGAGAGCCCCTCTCTCCTTGTCTCATTCCTTAATGAGAGAGCCCCTCTCTACCTGTCTCGTTCCTGAATGAGAGAGCCCCTCTCTCCTTGTCTCGTTCCTGAAGGAGAGAGCCCCTCTCTCCTTGTCTCGTTCCTGAACGAGAGATCTCCTCTCTCCTATTCTCGTTCCTGAATGAGAGCCCCTCGCTCCTTGTATCATTCCTGAACGAGTGAGCCCCTCTCTCCTTGTCTCGCTCCTGTACCAGAGAGCCCCTCTCTCCTTGTCTCATTCCTGAATGAGAGAGCCCCTCTCTCCTTGGCTCGTTCCTGAACCAGAGAGCCCCTCTCTCCTTGTCTTGTTCCTGAATGAGAGAGCCCCTCTCTCCTTGTCTCGTTCCTGAACCAGAGAGCCCCTCTCTCCCTGTCTCGTTCCTGAATGAGAGAGCCCCTCTCTCCTTGTCTCGTTCCTGAATGAGAGAGCCCCTCTCTCCTTGTCTCGTTCCTGAATGAGAGAGCCCCTCTCTCCGTGTCTCGTTCCTGAATGAGAGAGCCCCTCTCTCCCTGTCTCGTTCCTGAACCAGAGAGCCCCTCTCTCCATGACTCGTTCCTGAATGAGAGAGCCCCTCTCTCCTTGTCTCGTTCCTGAATGAGAGAGCCCCTCTCTCCTTGTCTCGTTCCTGAACGAGAGAGCCCCTCACTCCTTGTCTCGATCCTGAATGAGAGAGCCCCTCTCTCCTTGTCTCGTTCCTGAATGAGAGAGCCCCTCTCTCCTTGTCTCGTTCCTGAATGAGAGAGCCCCTCTCTCCTTGTCTCGTTCCTGAACCAGAGAGCCCCTCCCTCCTGGTCGCGTTCCTGAATGAGAGAGCCCCTCTCTACTTGTCTCGTTCCTGAACCAGAGAGCCCCTCTCTACTTGTCTCGCTATTGAACCAGAGAGCCCCTCTCTCCTTGTTTCGTTCCTGAATAAGAGAGCCCCTCTCTCCTTGTCTCGTTCCTGAACGAGAGAGCCCCTCTCTCCTTGTCTCGTTCCTGAAGGAGAGAGCCCCTCTCTCCTTGTCTCGTTCCTGAACGAGAGATCTCCTCTCTCCTTGTCTCGTTCCTGAATGAGTGCCCCTCGCTCCTTGTATCGTTCCTGAACGAGTGAGCCCCTCTCTCCTTGTCTCGCTCCTGAACCAGAGAGCCCCTCTCTCCTTGTCTCATTCCTGAATGAGAGAGCCCCTCTCTCCTTGGCTCGTTCCTGAACCAGAGAGCCCCTCTCTCCTTGTCTCGTTCCTGAATGAGAGAGCCCCTCTCTCCTTGTCTCGTTCCTGAACCAGAGAGCCCCTCTCTCCTTGTCTCGTTCCTGAATGAGAGAGCCCCTCTCTCCTTGTCTCGTTCCTGAACCAGAGAGTCCCTCTCTCCTTGTCTCGTTCCTGAACCAGAGAGCCCCTCTCTCCTTGTCTCGCTCCTGAATGAGAGATCCCCTCTCTCCTTGTCACGCTCCTGAATGAGAGAGCCCCTCTCTCCTTGTCTCGTTCCTGAATGAGAGAGCCCCTCTCTCCTTGTCTCGCTCCTGAATGAGAGTGCCCCTCTCTCCTTGTCTTGTTCCTGAATGAGAGAGCCCCTCTCTCCTTGTCTTGCTCCTGAATGAGAGAGCCCCTCTCTCCTTGTTTCGTTCCTGAATAAGAGAGCCCCTCTCTCCTTGTCTCGTTCCTGAACGAGAGAGCCCCTCTCTCCTTGTCTCGTTCCTGAAGGAGAGAGCCCCTCTCTCCTTGTCTCGTTCCTGAACGAGAGATCTCCTCTCTCCTTGTCTCGTTCCTGAATGAGTGCCCCTCGCTCCTTGTATCGTTCCTGAACGAGTGAGCCCCTCTCTCCTTGTCTCGCTCCTGAACCAGAGAGCCCCTCTCTCCTTGTCTCATTCCTGAATGAGAGAGCCCCTCTCTCCTTGGCTCGTTCCTGAACCAGAGAGCCCCTCTCTCCTTGTCTCGTTCCTGAATGAGAGAGCCCCTCTCTCCTTGTCTCGTTCCTGAACCAGAGAGCCCCTCTCTCCTTGTCTCGTTCCTGAATGAGAGAGCCCCTCTCTCCTTGTCTCGTTCCTGAACCAGAGAGTCCCTCTCTCCTTGTCTCGTTCCTGAACCAGAGAGCCCCTCTCTCCTTGTCTCGCTCCTGAATGAGAGATCCCCTCTCTCCTTGTCACGCTCCTGAATGAGAGAGCCCCTCTCTCCTTGTCTCGTTCCTGAATGAGAGAGCCCCTCTCTCCTTGTCTCGCTCCTGAATGAGAGTGCCCCTCTCTCCTTGTCTTGTTCCTGAATGAGAGAGCCCCTCTCTCCTTGTCTTGCTCCTGAATGAGAGAGCCCCTCTCTCCTTGTCTCATTCCTGAATGAGAGAGCCCCTCTCTACCTGTCTCGTTCCTGAACGAGAGAGCCCCTCTCTCCTTGTCTCGTTCCTGAAGGAGAGAGCCCCTCTCTCCTTGTCTTGTTCCTGAACGAGAGATCTCCTCTCTCCTTGTCTCGTTCCTGAATGAGAGCCCCTCGCTCCTTGTATCATTCCTGAACGAGTGAGCCCCTCTCTCCTTGTCTCGCTCCTGAACCAGAGAGCCCCTCTCTCCTTGTCTCATTCCTGAATGAGAGAGCCCCTCTCTCCTTGGCTCGTTCCTGAACCAGAGAGCCCCTCTCTCCTTGTCTCGTTCCTGAATGAGAGAGCCCCTCTCTCCTTGTCTCGTTCCTGAACCAGAGAGCCCCTCTCTCCTTGTCTCGTTCCTGAATGAGAGAGCCCCTCTCTCCTTGTCTCGTTCCTGAATGAGAGAGCCCCTCTCTCCTTGTCTCGTTCCTGAATGAGAGAGCCCCTCTCTCCGTGTCTTGTTCCTGAATGAGAGAGCCCCTCTCTCCCTGTCTCTTTCCTGAACCAGAGAGCCCCTCTCTCCTTGACTCGTTCCTGAATGAGAGAGCCCCTCTCTCCTTGTCTCGTTCCTGAATGAGAGAGCCCCTCTCTCCTTGTCTCGTTCCTGAACGAGAGAGCCCCTCACTCCTTGTCTCGATCCTGAATGAGAGAGCCCCTCTCTCCTTGTCTCGTTCCTGAATGAGAGAGCCCCTCTCTCCTTGTCTCGTTCCTGAATGAGAGAGCCCCTCTCTCCTTGTCTCGTTCCTGAACCAGAGAGCCCCTCCCTCCTGGTCGCGTTCCTGAATGAGAGAGCCCCTCTCTACTTGTCTCGTTCCTGAACCAGAGAGCCCCTCTCTACTTGTCTCGCTATTGAACCAGAGAGCCCCTCTCTCCTTGTCTCACTCCAGAATGAGCGAGCCCCTGTCTACTTGTCTCGTTCCTGAACGAGAGAGCCCCTCTCTCCTTGTCTCGTTCCTGAACGAGAGAGCCCCTCTCTCCTTGTCCCGTTCCTGAACCAGAGAGTCCCTCTCTCCTTGTCTCGTTCCTGAACCAGAGAGCCCCTCTCTCCTTGTCTCGCTCCTGAATGAGAGAGTCCCTCTCTCCTTGTCTCGTTCCTGAACCAGAGAGCCCTTTTCTCCTTGACTCGCTCCTGAACGAGAGAGCCCCTCTCTCCTTGTCTCGTTCCTGAGTGAGAGAGCCCCTCTCTCCTTGTCTCGTTCCTGAACGAGAGAGCCCCTCTCTCCTTGTCTCATTCCTGAATGAGAGAGCCCCTCTCTCCCTGTCTCGTTCCTGAACCAGAGATCCCCTCTTTCCTTGTCTCGTTCCTGAATGAGAGAGCCCCTCTCTCCTTGTATCGTTCCTGAACGAGAGAGCCCCTCTCTCCTTGTCTCGTTCCTGAATGAGAGAGCCCCTCTCTCCCTGTCACGTTCCTGAACCAGAGAGCCACTCTCTCCTTGTATCGTTCCTGAATGAGAGAGCCCCTCTCTCCCTGTCTCGTTCCTGAACCAGAGAGCCACTCTTTCCTTGTCTCGTTCCTGAATGAGAGAGCCCCTCTCTACTTGTCTCGTTCCTGAATCAGAGACTCCCTCTCTCCTTGTCTCGTTGCTGAACCAGAGAGACCTTCTCTCCTTGTCTCGCTCCTGAACGAGAGAGCCCCTCTCTCCTTGTCTCGTTCCTGAATGAGAGACTCTCTCTCCCTGTCTCGTTCTTGAACGAGAGATCCCCTCTCTCCTTGTCTCATTCCTGAAGCAGAGAGCCCCTCTCTCCTTGTCTCGCTCCTGAATGAGAGAGTCCCTCTATCCTTGTCTCGTTCCTGAACCAGAGAGCCCTTCTCTCCTTGTCTCATTCCTGAATGAGAGAGCCCCTCTCTCCTTGGCTCGTTCCTGAACCAGAGAGCCCCTCTCTCCTTGTCTCGTTCCTGAATGAGAGAGCCCCTCTCTCCTTGTCTCGTTCCTGAACCAGAGAGCCCCTCTCTCCTTGTCTCGTTCCTGAATCAGAGAGCCCCTCTCTCCTTGTCTCGTTCCTGAACCAGAGTGTCCCTCTCTCCTTGTCTCGTTCCTGAACCAGAGAGCCCCTCTCTCCTTGTCTCGCTCCTGAATGAGATATCCCCTCTCTCCTTGTCACGCTCCTGAATGAGAGAGCCCCTCTCTCCTTGTCTCGTTCCTGAATGAGAGAGCCCCTCTCTCCTTGTCTCGCTCCTGAATGAGAGTGCCCCTCTCTCCTTGTCTTGTTCCTGAATGAGAGAGCCCCTCTCTCCTTGTCTTGCTCCTGAATGAGAGAGCCCCTCTCTCCTTGTCTCATTCCTTAATGAGAGAGCCCCTCTCTACCTGTCTCGTTCCTGAATGAGAGAGCCCCTCTCTCCTTGTCTCGTTCCTGAAGGAGAGAGCCCCTCTCTCCTTGTCTCGTTCCTGAACGAGAGATCTCCTCTCTCCTATTCTCGTTCCTGAATGAGAGCCCCTCGCTCCTTGTATCATTCCTGAACGAGTGAGCCCCTCTCTCCTTGTCTCGCTCCTGTACCAGAGAGCCCCTCTCTCCTTGTCTCATTCCTGAATGAGAGAGCCCCTCTCTCCTTGGCTCGTTCCTGAACCAGAGAGCCCCTCTCTCCTTGTCTTGTTCCTGAATGAAAGAGCCCCTCTCTCCTTGTCTCGTTCCTGAACCAGAGAGCCCCTCTCTCCCTGTCTCGTTCCTGAATGAGAGAGCCCCTCTCTCCTTGTCTCGTTCCTGAATGAGAGAGCCCCTCTCTCCTTGTCTCGTTCCTGAATGAGAGAGCCCCTCTCTCCGTGTCTCGTTCCTGAATGAGAGAGCCCCTCTCTCCCTGTCTCGTTCCTGAACCAGAGAGCCCCTCTCTCCATGACTCGTTCCTGAATGAGAGAGCCCCTCTCTCCTTGTCTCGTTCCTGAATGAGAGAGCCCCTCTCTCCTTGTCTCGTTCCTGAACGAGAGAGCCCCTCACTCCTTGTCTCGATCCTGAATGAGAGAGCCCCTCTCTCCTTGTCTCGTTCCTGAATGAGAGAGCCCCTCTCTCCTTGTCTCGTTCCTGAATGAGAGAGCCCCTCTCTCCTTGTCTCGTTCCTGAACCAGAGAGCCCCTCCCTCCTGGTCGCGTTCCTGAATGAGAGAGCCCCTCTCTACTTGTCTCGTTCCTGAACCAGAGAGCCCCTCTCTACTTGTCTCGCTATTGAACCAGAGAGCCCCTCTCTCCTTGTTTCGTTCCTGAATAAGAGAGCCCCTCTCTCCTTGTCTCGTTCCTGAACGAGAGAGCCCCTCTCTCCTTGTCTCGTTCCTGAAGGAGAGAGCCCCTCTCTCCTTGTCTCGTTCCTGAACGAGAGATCTCCTCTCTCCTTGTCTCGTTCCTGAATGAGTGCCCCTCGCTCCTTGTATCGTTCCTGAACGAGTGAGCCCCTCTCTCCTTGTCTCGCTCCTGAACCAGAGAGCCCCTCTCTCCTTGTCTCATTCCTGAATGAGAGAGCCCCTCTCTCCTTGGCTCGTTCCTGAACCAGAGAGCCCCTCTCTCCTTGTCTCGTTCCTGAATGAGAGAGCCCCTCTCTCCTTGTCTCGTTTCTGAACCATAGAGCCCCTCTCTCCTTGTCTCGTTCCTGAATGAGAGAGCCCCTCTCTCCTTGTCTCGTTCCTGAACCAGAGAGTCCCTCTCTCCTTGTCTCGTTCCTGAACCAGAGAGCCCCTCTCTCCTTGTCTCGCTCCTGAATGAGAGATCCCCTCTCTCCTTGTCACGCTCCTGAATGAGAGAGCCCCTCTCTCCTTGTCTCGTTCCTGAATGAGAGAGCCCCTCTCTCCTTGTCTCGCTCCTGAATGAGAGTGCCCCTCTCTCCTTGTCTTGTTCCTGAATGAGAGAGCCCCTCTCTCCTTGTCTTGCTCCTGAATGAGAGAGCCCCTCTCTCCTTGTCTCATTCCTGAATGAGTGAGCCCCTCTCTACCTGTCTCGTTCCTGAACGAGAGAGCCCCTCTCTCCTTGTCTCGTTCCTGAAGGAGAGAGCCCCTCTCTCCTTGTCTCGTTCCTGAACGAGAGATCTCCTCTCTCCTTGTCTCGTTCCTGAATGAGAGCCCCTCGCTCCTTGTATCATTCCTGAACGAGTGAGCCCCTCTCTCCTTGTCTCGCTCCTGAACCAGAGAGCCCCTCTCTCCTTGTCTCATTCCTGAATGAGAGAGCCCCTCTCTCCTTGGCTCGTTCCTGAACCAGAGAGCCCCTCTCTCCTTGTCTCGTTCCTGAATGAGAGAGCCCCTCTCTCCTTGTCTCGTTCCTGAACCAGAGAGCCCCTCTCTCCTTGTCTCGTTCCTGAATGAGAGAGCCCCTCTCTCCTTGTCTCGTTCCTGAATGAGAGAGCCCCTCTCTCCTTGTCTCGTTCCTGAATGAGAGAGCCCCTCTCTCCGTGTCTTGTTCCTGAATGAGAGAGCCCCTCTCTCCCTGTCTCTTTCCTGAACCAGAGAGCCCCTCTCTCCTTGACTCGTTCCTGAATGAGAGAGCCCCTCTCTCCTTGTCTCGTTCCTGAATGAGAGAGCCCCTCTCTCCTTGTCTCGTTCCTGAACGAGAGAGCCCCTCACTCCTTGTCTCGATCCTGAATGAGAGAGCCCCTCTCTCCTTGTCTCGTTCCTGAATGAGAGAGCCCCTCTCTCCTTGTCTCGTTCCTGAATGAGAGAGCCCCTCTCTCCTTGTCTCGTTCCTGAACCAGAGAGCCCCTCCCTCCTGGTCGCGTTCCTGAATGAGAGAGCCCCTCTCTACTTGTCTCGTTCCTGAACCAGAGAGCCCCTCTCTACTTGTCTCGCTATTGAACCAGAGAGCCCCTCTCTCCTTGTCTCACTCCAGAATGAGCGAGCCCCTGTCTACTTGTCTCGTTCCTGAACGAGAGAGCCCCTCTCTCCTTGTCTCGTTCCTGAACGAGAGAGCCCCTCTCTCCTTGTCCCGTTCCTGAACCAGAGAGTCCCTCTCTCCTTGTCTCGTTCCTGAACCAGAGAGCCCCTCTCTCCTTGTCTCGCTCCTGAATGAGAGAGTCCCTCTCTCCTTGTCTCGTTCCTGAACCAGAGAGCCCTTTTCTCCTTGACTCGCTCCTGAACGAGAGAGCCCCTCTCTCCTTGTCTCGTTCCTGAGTGAGAGAGCCCCTCTCTCCTTGTCTCGTTCCTGAACGAGAGAGCCCCTCTCTCCTTGTCTCATTCCTGAATGAGAGAGCCCCTCTCTCCCTGTCTCGTTCCTGAACCAGAGATCCCCTCTTTCCTTGTCTCGTTCCTGAATGAGAGAGCCCCTCTCTCCTTGTATCGTTCCTGAACGAGAGAGCCCCTCTCTCCTTGTCTCGTTCCTGAATGAGAGAGCCCCTCTCTCCCTGTCTCGTTCCTGAACCAGAGAGCCACTCTCTCCTTGTATCGTTCCTGAATGAGAGAGCCCCTCTCTCCCTGTCTCGTTCCTGAACCAGAGAGCCACTCTTTCCTTGTCTCGTTCCTGAATGAGAGAGCCCCTCTCTACTTGTCTCGTTCCTGAATCAGAGACTCCCTCTCTCCTTGTCTCGTTGCTGAACCAGAGAGACCTTCTCTCCTTGTCTCGCTCCTGAACGAGAGAGCCCCTCTCTCCTTGTCTCGTTCCTGAATGAGAGACTCTCTCTCCCTGTCTCGTTCTTGAACGAGAGATCCCCTCTCTCCTTGTCTCATTCCTGAAGCAGAGAGCCCCTCTCTCCTTGTCTCGCTCCTGAATGAGAGAGTCCCTCTATCCTTGTCTCGTTCCTGAACCAGAGAGCCCTTCTCTCCTTGTCTCGCTCCTGAACGAGAGAGCCCCTCTCTCCTTGTCTCGTTCCTTAATGAGAGAGCCCCACTCTCCTTGTCTCGTTCCTGAACGAGAGAGCCCCTCTCTCCTTGTCTCATTCCTGAATGAGAGAGCCCCACTCTATCTGTCTCGTTCCTGAATGAGAGAGCCCCTCTCTCCTTGTCTCGTTCCTGAACGAGAGAGACCCTCTCTCCTTGTCTCTCTACTGAATGAGAGCCCCTCTCTCCCTGTCTCGTTCTTGAACGAGAGATCCCCTCTGTCCTTGTCTCGTTCCTGAACGAGAGAGCCCATCTCTCCTTGTCTCGTTCCTGAACGAGTGAGCCCCTCTCTCCTTGTCTCGTTCCTGAACCAGAGAGTCCCTCTCTCCTTGTCTCGTTCCTGAACCAGTGAGCCCCTCTCTCCTTGTCTCGCTCCTGAATGAGAGAGTCCCTCTCTCCTTGTCTCGTTCCTGAACCAGAGAGTCCTTCTCTGCTTGTCTCGCTCCTGAACGAGGGAGCCCCTCTCTCCTTGTCTCATTCCTGAATGAGAGAGCCACTCTCTCCTTGTCTCGTTCCTGAACGAGAGATCTCCTCTCTCCTTGTCTCGTTCCTGAATGAGAGCCCCTCTCTCCTTGTCTCGCTCCTGAACCAGAGAGCCCCTCTCTCCTTGTCTCGCTCCTGAATGAGAGAGCCCCTCTCTCCTTGTCTCTATCCTGAATGAGAGAGCCCCTCTCTCCCTGTCTCGTTCCTGAATGAGAGAGCCCCTCTCTCCTTGTCTCGTTTCTGAATGAGAGAGCCCCTCTCCCCTTGTCTCGTTCCTGAACCAGAGAGTCCCTCTCTCCTTGTCTCCTTCCTCAACCAGAGAGCCCCTCTCTCCTTGACTCGCTCCTGAACGAGAGAGCCCCTGTCTCCTTGTCTCGCTCCTGAATGAGAGAGCCCCTCTCTACTTGTATCGTTCCTGAATGATAGAGCCCCTCTCTCCTTGTCTCGCTCCTGAATTAGAGAGCCTCTCTCTCCTTGTCTCATTCCTGAATGAGACAGCCCCTCTCTATCTGTCTCGTTCCTGAATGAGAGAGCCCCTCTCTCCTTGTCTCGTTCCTGAACGAGAGAGCCCCTCTCTCCTTGTCTCGCTCCTGAATGAGAGCCCCTCTCTCCCTGTCTCTCTCCTGAACGAGAGAGCCCCTCTCTCCTTGTCTCGTTCCTGAAGGAGAGAGCCCCTCTCTCCTTGTCTCGTTCCTGAACGAGAGATCTCCTCTCTCCTTGTCTCGTTCCTGAATGAGAGCCCCTCGCTCCTTGTATCGTCCCTGAACGAGTGAGACCCTCTCTCCTTGTCTCGCTCCTGAACCAGAGAGCCCCTCTCTCCTTGTCTCATTCCTGAATGAGAGAGCCCCTCTCTCCTTGGCTCGTTCCTGAACCAGAGAGCCCCTCTCTCCTTGTCTCGTTCCTGAATGAGAGAGCCCCTCTCTCCTTGTCTCGTTCCTGAACCAGAGAGCCCCTCTCTCCTTGTCTCGTTCCTGAATGAGAGAGCCCCTCTCTCCTTGTCTCGTTCCTGAACCAGAGAGTCCCTCTCTCCTTGTCTCGTTCCTGAACCAGAGAGCCCCTCTCTCCTTGTCTCGCTCCTGAATGAGAGATCCCCTCTCTCCTTGTCACGCTCCTGAATGAGAGAGCCCCTCTCTCCTTGTCTCGTTCCTGAATGAGAGAGCCCCTCTCTCCTTGTCTCGCTCCTGAATGAGAGTGCCCCTCTCTCCTTGTCTTGTTCCTGAATGAGAGAGCCCCTCTCTCCTTGTCTTGCTCCTGAATGAGAGAGCCCCTCTCTCCTTGTCTTGCTCCTGAATGATAGAGCCCCTCTCTACCTGTCTCGTTCCTGAACGAGAGAGCCCCTCTCTCCTTGTCTCGTTCCTGAAGGAGAGAGCCCCTCTCTCCTTGTCTCGTTCCTGAACGAGAGATCTCCTCTCTCCTTGTCTCGTTCCTGAATGAGAGCCCCTCGCTCCTTGTATCATTCCTGAATGAGTGAGCCCCTCTCTCCTTGTCTCGCTCCTGAACCAGAGAGCCCCTCTCTTCTTGTCTCATTCCTGAATGAGAGAGCCCCTCTCTCCTTGGCTCGTTCCTGAACCAGAGAGCCCCTCTCTCCTTGTCTCGTTCCTGAATGAGAGAGCCCCTCTCTCCTTGTCTCGTTCCTGAATGAGAGAGCCCCTCTCTCCTTGTCTCGTTCCTGAACCAGAGAGCCCCTCTCTCCCTGTCTCGTTCCTGAATGAGAGAGCCCCTCTCTCCTTGTCTCGTTCCTGAATGAGAGAGCCCCTCTCTCCTTGTCTCGTTCCTGAATGAGAGAGCCCCTCTCTCCGTGTCTCGTTCCTGAATGAGAGAGCCCCTCTCTCCCTGTCTCGTTCCTGAACCAGAGAGCCCCTCTCTCCTTGACTCGTTCCTGAATGAGAGAGCCCCTCTCTCCTTGTCTCGTTCCTGAATGAGAGAGCCCCTCTCTCCTTGTCTCGTTCCTGAACGAGAGAGCCCCTCACTCCTTGTCTCGATCCTAATGAGAGAGCCCCTCTCTCCTTGTCTCGTTCCTGAATGAGAGAGCCCCTCTCTCCTTGTCTCGTTCCTGAATGAGAGAGCCCCTCTCTCCTTGTCTCGTTCCTGAACCAGAGAGCCCCTCCCTCCTGGTCGCGTTCCTGAATGAGAGAGCCCCTCTCTACTTGTCTCGTTCCTGAACCAGAGAGCCCCTCTCTACTTGTCTCGCTATTGAACCAGAGAGCCCCTCTCTCCTTGTTTCGTTCCTGAATAAGAGAGCCCCTCTCTCCTTGTCTCGTTCCTGAACGAGAGAGCCCCTCTCTCCTTGTCTCGTTCCTGAAGGAGAGAGCCCCTCTCTCCTTGTCTCGTTCCTGAACGAGAGATCTCCTCTCTCCTTGTCTCGTTCCTGAATGAGAGCCCCTCGCTCCTTGTATCGTTCCTGAACGAGTGAGCCCCTCTCTCCTTGTCTCGCTCCTGAACCAGAGAGCCCCTCTCTCCTTGTCTCATTCCTGAATGAGAGAGCCCCTCTCTCCTTGGCTCGTTCCTGAACCAGAGAGCCCCTCTCTCCTTGTCTCGTTCCTGAATGAGAGAGCCCCTCTCTCCTTGTCTCGTTCCTGAACCAGAGAGCCCCTCTCTCCTTGTCTCGTTCCTGAATGAGAGAGCCCCTCTCTCCTTGTCTCGTTCCTGAACCAGAGAGTCCCTCTCTCCTTGTCTCGTTCCTGAACCAGAGAGCCCCTCTCTCCTTGTCTCGCTCCTGAATGAGAGATCCCCTCTCTCGTTGTCACGCTCCTGAATGAGAGAGCCCCTCTCTCCTTGTTTCGTTCCTGAATGAGAGAGCCCCTCTCTCCTTGTCTCGTTCCTGAACGAGAGAGCCCCTCTCTCCTTGTCTCGTTCCTGAAGGAGAGAGCCCCTCTCTCCTTGTCTCGTTCCTGAATGAGAGATCTCCTCTCTCCTTGTCTCGTTCCTGAATGAGAGCCCCTCGCTCCTTGTATCGTTCCTGAACGAGTGAGCCCCTCTCTCCTTGTCTCGCTCCTGAACCAGAGAGCCCCTCTCTCCTTGTCTCATTCCTGAATGAGAGAGCCCCTCTCTCCTTGGCTCGTTCCTGAACCAGAGAGCCCCTCTCTCCTTGTCTCGTTCCTGAATGAGAGAGCCCCTCTCTCCTTGTCTCGTTCCTGAACCAGAGAGCCCCTCTCTCCTTGTCTCGTTCCTGAATGAGAGAGCCCCTCTCTCCTTGTCTCGTTCCTGAACCAGAGAGTCCCTCTCTCCTTGTCTCGTTCCTGAACCAGAGAGCCCCTCTCTCCTTGTCTCGCTCCTGAATGAGAGAGTCCCTCTCTCCTTGTCTCGTTCCTGAACCAGAGAGCCCTTTTCTCCTTGACTCGCTCCTGAACGAGAGAGCCCCTCTCTCCTTGTCTCGTTCCTGAGTGAGAGAGCCCCTCTCTCCTTGTCTCGTTCCTGAACGAGAGAGCCCCTCTCTCCTTGTCTCATTCCTGAATGAGAGAGCCCCTCTCTCCCTGTCTCGTTCCTGAACCAGAGATCCCCTCTTTCCTTGTCTCGTTCCTGAATGAGAGAGCCCCTCTCTCCTTGTATCGTTCCTGAACGAGAGAGCCCCTCTCTCCTTGTCTCGTTCCTGAATGAGAGAGCCCCTCTCTCCCTGTCTCGTTCCTGAACCAGAGAGCCACTCTCTCCTTGTATCGTTCCTGAATGAGAGAGCCCCTCTCTCCCTGTCTCGTTCCTGAACCAGAGAGCCACTCTTTCCTTGTCTCGTTCCTGAATGAGAGAGCCCCTCTCTACTTGTCTCGTTCCTGAATCAGAGACTCCCTCTCTCCTTGTCTCGTTGCTGAACCAGAGAGACCTTCTCTCCTTGTCTCGCTCCTGAACGAGAGAGCCCCTCTCTCCTTGTCTCGTTCCTGAATGAGAGACTCTCTCTCCCTGTCTCGTTCTTGAACGAGAGATCCCCTCTCTCCTTGTCTCATTCCTGAAGCAGAGAGCCCCTCTCTCCTTGTCTCGCTCCTGAATGAGAGAGTCCCTCTATCCTTGTCTCGTTCCTGAACCAGAGAGCCCTTCTCTCCTTGTCTCGCTCCTGAACGAGAGAGCCCCTCTCTCCTTGTCTCGTTCCTTAATGAGAGAGCCCCACTCTCCTTGTCTCGTTCCTGAACGAGAGAGCCCCTCTCTCCTTGTCTCATTCCTGAATGAGAGAGCCCCTCTCTATCTGTCTCGTTCCTGAATGAGAGAGCCCCTCTCTCCTTGTCTCGTTCCTGAACGAGAGAGACCCTCTCTCCTTGTCTCTCTACTGAATGAGAGCCCCTCTCTCCCTGTCTCGTTCTTGAACGAGAGATCCCCTCTGTCCTTGTCTCGTTCCTGAACGAGAGAGCCCATCTCTCCTTGTCTCGTTCCTGAACGAGTGAGCCCCTCTCTCCTTGTCTCGTTCCTGAACCAGAGAGTCCCTCTCTCCTTGTCTCGTTCCTGAACCAGTGAGCCCCTCTCTCCTTGTCTCGCTCCTGAATGAGAGAGTCCCTCTCTCCTTGTCTCGTTCCTGAACCAGAGAGTCCTTCTCTGCTTGTCTCGCTCCTGAACGAGGGAGCCCCTCTCTCCTTGTCTCATTCCTGAATGAGAGAGCCACTCTCTCCTTGTCTCGTTCCTGAACGAGAGATCTCCTCTCTCCTTGTCTCGTTCCTGAATGAGAGCCCCTCTCTCCTTGTCTCGCTCCTGAACCAGAGAGCCCCTCTCTCCTTGTCTCGCTCCTGAATGAGAGAGCCCCTCTCTCCTTGTCTCTATCCTGAATGAGAGAGCCCCTCTCTCCCTGTCTCGTTCCTGAATGAGAGAGCCCCTCTCTCCTTGTCTCGTTTCTGAATGAGAGAGCCCCTCTCCCCTTGTCTCGTTCCTGAACCAGAGAGTCCCTCTCTCCTTGTCTCCTTCCTCAACCAGAGAGCCCCTCTCTCCTTGACTCGCTCCTGAACGAGAGAGCCCCTGTCTCCTTGTCTCGCTCCTGAATGAGAGAGCCCCTCTCTACTTGTATCGTTCCTGAATGATAGAGCCCCTCTCTCCTTGTCTCGCTCCTGAATTAGAGAGCCTCTCTCTCCTTGTCTCATTCCTGAATGAGACAGCCCCTCTCTATCTGTCTCGTTCCTGAATGAGAGAGCCCCTCTCTCCTTGTCTCGTTCCTGAACGAGAGAGCCCCGCTCTCCTTGTCTCGCTCCTGAATGAGAGCCCCTCTCTCCCTGTCTCTCTCCTGAACGAGAGAGCCCCTCTCTCCTTGTCTCGTTCCTGAAGGAGAGAGCCCCTCTCTCCTTGTCTCGTTCCTGAACGAGAGATCTCCTCTCTCCTTGTCTCGTTCCTGAATGAGAGCCCCTCGCTCCTTGTATCGTCCCTGAACGAGTGAGACCCTCTCTCCTTGTCTCGCTCCTGAACCAGAGAGCCCCTCTCTCCTTGTCTCATTCCTGAATGAGAGAGCCCCTCTCTCCTTGGCTCGTTCCTGAACCAGAGAGCCCCTCTCTCCTTGTCTCGTTCCTGAATGAGAGAGCCCCTCTCTCCTTGTCTCGTTCCTGAACCAGAGAGCCCCTCTCTCCTTGTCTCGTTCCTGAATGAGAGAGCCCCTCTCTCCTTGTCTCGTTCCTGAACCAGAGAGTCCCTCTCTCCTTGTCTCGTTCCTGAACCAGAGAGCCCCTCTCTCCTTGTCTCGCTCCTGAATGAGAGATCCCCTCTCTCCTTGTCACGCTCCTGAATGAGAGAGCCCCTCTCTCCTTGTCTCGTTCCTGAATGAGAGAGCCCCTCTCTCCTTGTCTCGCTCCTGAATGAAAGTGCCCCTCTCTCCTTGTCTTGTTCCTGAATGAGAGAGCCCCTCTCTCCTTGTCTTGCTCCTGAATGAGAGAGCCCCTCTCTCCTTGTCTTGCTCCTGAATGATAGAGCCCCTCTCTACCTGTCTCGTTCCTGAACGAGAGAGCCCCTCTCTCCTTGTCTCGTTCCTGAAGGAGAGAGCCCCTCTCTCCTTGTCTCGTTCCTGAACGAGAGATCTCCTCTCTCCTTGTCTCGTTCCTGAATGAGAGCCCCTCGCTCCTTGTATCATTCCTGAATGAGTGAGCCCCTCTCTCCTTGTCTCGCTCCTGAACCAGAGAGCCCCTCTCTTCTTGTCTCATTCCTGAATGAGAGAGCCCCTCTCTCCTTGGCTCGTTCCTGAACCAGAGAGCCCCTCTCTCCTTGTCTCGTTCCTGAATGAGAGAGCCCCTCTCTCCTTGTCTCGTTCCTGAATGAGAGAGCCCCTCTCTCCTTGTCTCGTTCCTGAACCAGAGAGCCCCTCTCTCCCTGTCTCGTTCCTGAATGAGAGAGCCCCTCTCTCCATGTCTCGTTCCTGAATGAGAGAGCCCCTCTCTCCTTGTCTCGTTCTTGAACCAGAGAGTCCCTCTCTCCTTGTCTCGTTCCTGAACCAGAGAGTCCCTCTCTCCTTGTCTCGTTCCTGAACCAGAGAGCCCCTCTCTCCTTGTCTCGCTCCTGAATGAGAGATCCCCTCTCTCGTTGTCACGCTCCTGAATGAGAGAGCCCCTCTCTCCTTGTTTCGTTCCTGAATGAGAGAGCCCCTCTCTCCTTGTCTCGTTCCTGAACGAGAGAGCCCCTCTCTCCTTGTCTCGTTCCTGAAGGAGAGAGCCCCTCTCTCCTTGTCTCGTTCCTGAATGAGAGATCTCCTCTCTCCTTGTCTCGTTCCTGAATGAGAGCCCCTCGCTCCTTGTATCGTTCCTGAACGAGTGAGCCCCTCTCTCCTTGTCTCGCTCCTGAACCAGAGAGCCCCTCTCTCCTTGTCTCATTCCTGAATGAGAGAGCCCCTCTCTCCTTGGCTCGTTCCTGAACCAGAGAGCCCCTCTCTCCTTGTCTCGTTCCTGAATGAGAGAGCCCCTCTCTCCTTGTCTCGTTCCTGAACCAGAGAGCCCCTCTCTCCTTGTCTCGTTCCTGAATGAGAGAGCCCCTCTCTCCTTGTCTCGTTCCTGAACCAGAGAGTCCCTCTCTCCTTGTCTCGTTCCTGAACCAGAGAGCCCCTCTCTCCTTGTCTCGCTCCTGAATGAGAGAGTCCCTCTCTCCTTGTCTCGTTCCTGAACCAGAGAGCCCTTTTCTCCTTGACTCGCTCCTGAACGAGAGAGCCCCTCTCTCCTTGTCTCGTTCCTGAGTGAGAGAGCCCCTCTCTCCTTGTCTCGTTCCTGAACGAGAGAGCCCCTCTCTCCTTGTCTCATTCCTGAATGAGAGAGCCCCTCTCTCCCTGTCTCGTTCCTGAACCAGAGATCCCCTCTTTCCTTGTCTCGTTCCTGAATGAGAGAGCCCCTCTCTCCTTGTATCGTTCCTGAACGAGAGAGCCCCTCTCTCCTTGTCTCGTTCCTGAATGAGAGAGCCCCTCTCTCCCTGTCTCGTTCCTGAACCAGAGAGCCACTCTCTCCTTGTATCGTTCCTGAATGAGAGAGCCCCTCTCTCCCTGTCTCGTTCCTGAACCAGAGAGCCACTCTTTCCTTGTCTCGTTCCTGAATGAGAGAGCCCCTCTCTACTTGTCTCGTTCCTGAATCAGAGACTCCCTCTCTCCTTGTCTCGTTGCTGAACCAGAGAGACCTTCTCTCCTTGTCTCGCTCCTGAACGAGAGAGCCCCTCTCTCCTTGTCTCGTTCCTGAATGAGAGACTCTCTCTCCCTGTCTCGTTCTTGAACGAGAGATCCCCTCTCTCCTTGTCTCATTCCTGAAGCAGAGAGCCCCTCTCTCCTTGTCTCGCTCCTGAATGAGAGAGTCCCTCTATCCTTGTCTCGTTCCTGAACCAGAGAGCCCTTCTCTCCTTGTCTCGCTCCTGAACGAGAGAGCCCCTCTCTCCTTGTCTCGTTCCTTAATGAGAGAGCCCCACTCTCCTTGTCTCGTTCCTGAACGAGAGAGCCCCTCTCTCCTTGTCTCATTCCTGAATGAGAGAGCCCCTCTCTATCTGTCTCGTTCCTGAATGAGAGAGCCCCTCTCTCCTTGTCTCGTTCCTGAACGAGAGAGACCCTCTCTCCTTGTCTCTCTACTGAATGAGAGCCCCTCTCTCCCTGTCTCGTTCTTGAACGAGAGATCCCCTCTGTCCTTGTCTCGTTCCTGAACGAGAGAGCCCATCTCTCCTTGTCTCGTTCCTGAACGAGTGAGCCCCTCTCTCCTTGTCTCGTTCCTGAACCAGAGAGTCCCTCTCTCCTTGTCTCGTTCCTGAACCAGTGAGCCCCTCCCTCCTTGTCTCGCTCCTGAATGAGAGAGTCCCTCTCTCCTTGTCTCGTTCCTGAACCAGAGAGTCCTTCTCTGCTTGTCTCGCTCCTGAACGAGGGAGCCCCTCTCTCCTTGTCTCATTCCTGAATGAGAGAGCCACTCTCTCCTTGTCTCGTTCCTGAACGAGAGATCTCCTCTCTCCTTGTCTCGTTCCTGAATGAGAGCCCCTCTCTCCTTGTCTCGCTCCTGAACCAGAGAGCCCCTCTCTCCTTGTCTCGCTCCTGAATGAGAGAGCCCCTCTCTCCTTGTCTCTATCCTGAATGAGAGAGCCCCTCTCTCCCTGTCTCGTTCCTGAATGAGAGAGCCCCTCTCTCCTTGTCTCGTTTCTGAATGAGAGAGCCCCTCTCCCCTTGTCTCGTTCCTGAACCAGAGAGTCCCTCTCTCCTTGTCTCCTTCCTCAACCAGAGAGCCCCTCTCTCCTTGACTCGCTCCTGAACGAGAGAGCCCCTGTCTCCTTGTCTCGCTCCTGAATGAGAGAGCCCCTCTCTACTTGTATCGTTCCTGAATGAGACAGCCCCTCTCTATCTGTCTCGTTCCTGAATGAGAGAGCCCCTCTCTCCTTGTCTCGTTCCTGAACGAGAGAGCCCCTCTCTCCTTGTCTCGCTCCTGAATGAGAGCCCCTCTCTCCCTGTCTCTCTCCTGAACGAGAGAGCCCCTCTCTCCTTGTCTCGTTCCTGAAGGAGAGAGCCCCTCTCTCCTTGTCTCGTTCCTGAACGAGAGATCTCCTCTCTCCTTGTCTCGTTCCTGAATGAGAGCCCCTCGCTCCTTGTATCGTCCCTGAACGAGTGAGACCCTCTCTCCTTGTCTCGCTCCTGAACCAGAGAGCCCCTCTCTCCTTGTCTCATTCCTGAATGAGAGAGCCCCTCTCTCCTTGGCTCGTTCCTGAACCAGAGAGCCCCTCTCTCCTTGTCTCGTTCCTGAATGAGAGAGCCCCTCTCTCCTTGTCTCGTTCCTGAACCAGAGAGCCCCTCTCTCCTTGTCTCGTTCCTGAATGAGAGAGCCCCTCTCTCCTTGTCTCGTTCCTGAACCAGAGAGTCCCTCTCTCCTTGTCTCGTTCCTGAACCAGAGAGCCCCTCTCTCCTTGTCTCGCTCCTGAATGAGAGATCCCCTCTCTCCTTGTCACGCTCCTGAATGAGAGAGCCCCTCTCTCCTTGTCTCGTTCCTGAATGAGAGAGCCCCTCTCTCCTTGTCTCGCTCCTGAATGAGAGTGCCCCTCTCTCCTTGTCTTGTTCCTGAATGAGAGAGCCCCTCTCTCCTTGTCTTGCTCCTGAATGAGAGAGCCCCTCTCTCCTTGTCTTGCTCCTGAATGATAGAGCCCCTCTCTACCTGTCTCGTTCCTGAACGAGAGAGCCCCTCTCTCCTTGTCTCGTTCCTGAAGGAGAGAGCCCCTCTCTCCTTGTCTCGTTCCTGAACGAGAGATCTCCTCTCTCCTTGTCTCGTTCCTGAATGAGAGCCCCTCGCTCCTTGTATCATTCCTGAATGAGTGAGCCCCTCTCTCCTTGTCTCGCTCCTGAACCAGAGAGCCCCTCTCTTCTTGTCTCATTCCTGAATGAGAGAGCCCCTCTCTCCTTGGCTCGTTCCTGAACCAGAGAGCCCCTCTCTCCTTGTCTCGTTCCTGAATGAGAGAGCCCCTCTCTCCTTGTCTCGTTCCTGAATGAGAGAGCCCCTCTCTCCTTGTCTCGTTCCTGAACCAGAGAGCCCCTCTCTCCCTGTCTCGTTCCTGAATGAGAGAGCCCCTCTCTCCTTGTCTCGTTCCTGAATGAGAGAGCCCCTCTCTCCTTGTCTCGTTCCTGAATGAGAGAGCCCCTCTCTCCGTGTCTCGTTCCTGAATGAGAGAGCCCCTCTCTCCCTGTCTCGTTCCTGAACCAGAGAGCCCCTCTCTCCTTGACTCGTTCCTGAATGAGAGAGCCCCTCTCTCCTTGTCTCGTTCCTGAATGAGAGAGCCCCTCTCTCCTTGTCTCGTTCCTGAACGAGAGAGCCCCTCACTCCTTGTCTCGATCCTAATGAGAGAGCCCCTCTCTCCTTGTCTCGTTCCTGAATGAGAGAGCCCCTCTCTCCTTGTCTCGTTCCTGAATGAGAGAGCCCCTCTCTCCTTGTCTCGTTCCTGAACCAGAGAGCCCCTCCCTCCTGGTCGCGTTCCTGAATGAGAGAGCCCCTCTCTACTTGTCTCGTTCCTGAACCAGAGAGCCCCTCTCTACTTGTCTCGCTATTGAACCAGAGAGCCCCTCTCTCCTTGTTTCGTTCCTGAATAAGAGAGCCCCTCTCTCCTTGTCTCGTTCCTGAACGAGAGAGCCCCTCTCTCCTTGTCTCGTTCCTGAATGAGAGCCCCTCGCTCCTTGATCGTTCCTGAACGAGTGAGCCCCTCTCTCCTTGTCTCGCTCCTGAACCAGAGAGCCCCTCTCTCCTTGTCTCATTCCTGAATGAGAGAGCCCCTCTCTCCTTGGCTCGTTCCTGAACCAGAGAGCCCCTCTCTCCTTGTCTCGTTCCTGAATGAGAGAGCCCCTCTCTCCTTGTCTCGTTCCTGAACCAGAGAGCCCCTCTCTCCTTGTCTCGTTCCTGAATGAGAGAGCCCCTCTCTCCTTGTCTCGTTCCTGAACCAGAGAGTCCCTCTCTCCTTGTCTCGTTCCTGAACCAGAGAGCCCCTCTCTCCTTGTCTCGCTCCTGAATGAGAGATCCCCTCTCTCGTTGTCACGCTCCTGAATGAGAGAGCCCCTCTCTCCTTGTTTCGTTCCTGAATGAGAGAGCCCCTCTCTCCTTGTCTCGTTCCTGAACGAGAGAGCCCCTCTCTCCTTGTCTCGTTCCTGAAGGAGAGAGCCCCTCTCTCCTTGTCTCGTTCCTGAATGAGAGATCTCCTCTCTCCTTGTCTCGTTCCTGAATGAGAGCCCCTCGCTCCTTGTATCGTTCCTGAACGAGTGAGCCCCTCTCTCCTTGTCTCGCTCCTGAACCAGAGAGCCCCTCTCTCCTTGTCTCATTCCTGAATGAGAGAGCCCCTCTCTCCTTGGCTCGTTCCTGAACCAGAGAGCCCCTCTCTCCTTGTCTCGTTCCTGAATGAGAGAGCCCCTCTCTCCTTGTCTCGTTCCTGAACCAGAGAGCCCCTCTCTCCTTGTCTCGTTCCTGAATGAGAGAGCCCCTCTCTCCTTGTCTCGTTCCTGAACCAGAGAGTCCCTCTCTCCTTGTCTCGTTCCTGAACCAGAGAGCCCCTCTCTCCTTGTCTCGCTCCTGAATGAGAGATCCCCTCTCTCCTTGTCACGCTCCTGAATGAGAGAGCCCCTCTCTCCTTGTCTCGTTCCTGAATGAGAGAGCCCCTCTCTCCTTGTCTCGCTCCTGAATGAGAGTGCCCCTCTCTCCTTGTCTTGTTCCTGAATGAGAGAGCCCCTCTCTCCTTGTCTTGCTCCTGAATGAGAGAGCCCCTCTCTCCTTGTCTCATTCCTGAATGAGAGAGCCCCTCTCTACCTGTCTCGTTCCTGAACGAGAGAGCCCCTCTCTCCTTGTCTCGTTCCTGAAGGAGAGAGCCCCTCTCTCCTTGTCTCGTTCCTGAACGAGAGATCTCCTCTCTCCTTGTCTCGTTCCTGAATGAGAGCCCCTCGCTCCTTGTATCATTCCTGAACGAGTGAGCCCCTCTCTCCTTGTCTCGCTCCTGAACCAGAGAGCCCCTCTCTCCTTGTCTCATTCCTGAATGAGAGAGCCCCTCTCTCCTTGGCTCGTTCCTGAACCAGAGAGCCCCTCTCTCCTTGTCTCGTTCCTGAATGAGAGAGCCCCTCTCTCCTTGTCTCGTTCCTGAACCAGAGAGCCCCTCTCTCCTTGTCTCGTTCCTGAATGAGAGAGCCCCTCTCTCCTTGTCTCGTTCCTGAATGAGAGAGCCCCTCTCTCCTTGTCTCGTTCCTGAATGAGAGAGCCCCTCTCTCCGTGTCTCGTTCCTGAATGAGAGAGCCCCTCTCTCCCTGTCTCTTTCCTGAACCAGAGAGCCCCTCTCTCCTTGACTCGTTCCTGAATGAGAGAGCCCCTCTCTCCTTGTCTCGTTCCTGAATGAGAGAGCCCCTCTCTCCTTGTCTCGTTCCTGAACGAGAGAGCCCCTCACTCCTTGTCTCGATCCTGAATGAGAGAGCCCCTCTCTCCTTGTCTCGTTCCTGAATGAGAGAGCCCCTCTCTCCTTGTCTCGTTCCTGAATGAGAGAGCCCCTCTCTCCTTGTCTCGTTCCTGAACCAGAGAGCCCCTCCCTCCTGGTCGCGTTCCTGAATGAGAGAGCCCCTCTCTACTTGTCTCGTTCCTGAACCAGAGAGCCCCTCTCTACTTGTCTCGCTATTGAACCAGAGAGCCCCTCTCTCCTTGTCTCACTCCAGAATGAGCGAGCCCCTGTCTACTTGTCTCGTTCCTGAACGAGAGAGCCCCTCTCTCCTTGTCTCGTTCCTGAACGAGAGAGCCCCTCTCTCCTTGTCCCGTTCCTGAACCAGAGAGTCCCTCTCTCCTTGTCTCGTTCCTGAACCAGAGAGCCCCTCTCTCCTTGTCTCGCTCCTGAATGAGAGAGTCCCTCTCTCCTTGTCTCGTTCCTGAACCAGAGAGCCCTTTTCTCCTTGACTCGCTCCTGAACGAGAGAGCCCCTCTCTCCTTGTCTCGTTCCTGAGTGAGAGAGCCCCTCTCTCCTTGTCTCGTTCCTGAACGAGAGAGCCCCTCTCTCCTTGTCTCATTCCTGAATGAGAGAGCCCCTCTCTCCCTGTCTCGTTCCTGAACCAGAGATCCCCTCTTTCCTTGTCTCGTTCCTGAATGAGAGAGCCCCTCTCTCCTTGTATCGTTCCTGAACGAGAGAGCCCCTCTCTCCTTGTCTCGTTCCTAAATGAGAGAGCCCCTCTCTCCCTGTCTCGTTCCTGAACCAGAGAGCCACTCTCTCCTTGTATCGTTCCTGAATGAGAGAGCCCCTCTCTCCCTGTCTCGTTCCTGAACCAGAGAGCCACTCTTTCCTTGTCTCGTTCCTGAATGAGAGAGCCCCTCTCTACTTGTCTCGTTCCTGAATCAGAGACTCCCTCTCTCCTTGTCTCGTTGCTGAACCAGAGAGACCTTCTCTCCTTGTCTCGCTCCTGAACGAGAGAGCCCCTCTCTCCTTGTCTCGTTCCTGAATGAGAGACTCTCTCTCCCTGTCTCGTTCTTGAACGAGAGATCCCCTCTCTCCTTGTCTCGTTCCTGAACCAGAGAGCCCCTCTCTCCTTGTCTCGCTCCTGAATGAGAGAGTCCCTCTATCCTTGTCTCGTTCCTGAACCAGAGAGCCCTTCTCTCCTTGTCTCGCTCCTGAACGAGAGAGCCCCTCTCTCCTTGTCTCGTTCCTGAATGAGAGAGCCCCACTCTCCTTGTCTCGTTCCTGAACGAGAGAGCCCCTCTCTCCTTGTCTCATTCCTGAATGAGAGAGCCCCTCTCTATCTGTCTCGTTCCTGAATGAGAGAGCCCCTCTCTCCTTGTCTCGTTCCTGAACGAGAGAGACCCTCTCTCCTTGTCTCTCTACTGAATGAGAGCCCCTCTCTCCCTGTCTCGTTCTTGAACGAGAGATCCCCTCTGTCCTTGTCTCGTTCCTGAACGAGAGAGCCCATCTCTCCTTGTCTCGTTCCTGAACGAGTGAGCCCCTCTCTCCTTGTCTCGTTCCTGAACCAGAGAGTCCCTCTCTCCTTGTCTCGTTCCTGAACCAGTGAGCCCCTCTCTCCTTGTCTCGCTCCTGAATGAGAGAGTCCCTCTCTCCTTGTCTCGTTCCTGAACCAGAGAGTCCTTCTCTGCTTGTCTCGCTCCTGAACGAGGGAGCCCCTCTCTCCTTGTCTCATTCCTGAATGAGAGAGCCACTCTCTCCTTGTCTCGTTCCTGAACGAGAGATCTCCTCTCTCCTTGTCTCGTTCCTGAATGAGAGCCCCTCTCTCCTTGTCTCGCTCCTGAACCAGAGAGCCCCTCTCTCCTTGTCTCGCTCCTGAATGAGAGAGCCCCTCTCTCCTTGTCTCTTTCCTGAATGAGAGAGCCCCTCTCTCCCTGTCTCGTTCCTGAATGAGAGAGCCCCTCTCTCCTTGTCTCGTTTCTGAATGAGAGAGCCCCTCTCCCCTTGTCTCGTTCCTGAACCAGAGAGTCCCTCTCTCCTTGTCTCCTTCCTCAACCAGAGAGCCCCTCTCTCCTTGACTCGCTCCTGAACGAGAGAGCCCCTGTCTCCTTGTCTCGCTCCTGAATGAGAGAGCCCCTCTCTACTTGTATCGTTCCTGAATGATAGAGCCCCTCTCTCCTTGTCTCGCTCCTGAATTAGAGAGCCTCTCTCTCCTTGTCTCATTCCTGAATGAGACAGCCCCTCTCTATCTGTCTCGTTCCTGAATGAGAGAGCCCCTCTCTCCTTGTCTCGTTCCTGAACGAGAGAGCCCCTCTCTCCTTGTCTCGCTCCTGAATGAGAGCCCCTCTTTCTGTCTCTCTCCTGAACGAGAGAGCCCCTCTCTCCTTGTCTCGTTCCTGAAGGAGAGAGCCCCTCTCTCCTTGTCTCGTTCCTGAACGAGAGATCTCCTCTCTCCTTGTCTCGCTCCTGAACCAGAGAGCCCCTCTCTCCTTGTCTCATTCCTGAATGAGAGAGCCCCTCTCTCCTTGGCTCGTTCCTGAACCAGAGAGCCCCTCTCTCCTTGTCTCGTTCCTGAATGAGAGAGCCCCTCTCTCCTTGTCTCGTTCCTGAACCAGAGAGCCCCTCTCTCCTTGTCTCGTTCCTGAATGAGAGAGCCCCTCTCTCCTTGTCTCGTTCCTGAACCAGAGAGTCCCTCTCTCCTTGTCTCGTTCCTGAACCAGAGAGCCCCTCTCTCCTTGTCTTGTTCCTGAATGAGAGAGCCCCTCTCTCCTTGTCTTGCTCCTGAATGAGAGAGCCCCTCTCTCCTTGTCTTGCTCCTGAATGATAGAGCCCCTCTCTACCTGTCTCGTTCCTGAACGAGAGAGCCCCTCTCTCCTTGTCTCGTTCCTGAAGGAGAGAGCCCCTCTCTCCTTGTCTCGTTCCTGAATGAGAGATCTCCTCTCTCCTTGTCTCGTTCCTGAATGAGAGCCCCTCGCTCCTTGTATCATTCCTGAATGAGTGAGCCCCTCTCTCCTTGTCTCGCTCCTGAACCAGAGAGCCCCTCTCTTCTTGTCTCATTCTTGAATGAGAGAGCCCCTCTCTCCTTGGCTCGTTCCTGAACCAGAGAGCCCCTCTCTCCTTGTCTCGTTCCTGAATGAGAGAGCCCCTCTCTCCTTGTCTCGCTCCTGAACCAGAGAGCCCCTCTCTCCTTGTCTCGCTCCTGAATGAGAGAGCCCCTCTCTCCTTGTCTCATTACTGAATGAGAGAGCCCCTATCTCCCTGTCTCGTTCCTGAATGAGAGAGCCCCTCTCTCCTTGTCTCGTTCCTGAATGAGAGAGCCCCTCTCTCCTTGTCTCGTTCCTGAATGAGAGAGCCCCTCTCTCCTTGTCTCGCTCCTGAATGAGAGAGCCCCTCTCTCCTTGTCTCGTTCCTGAACGAGAGAGCCCCTCTCTCCTTGTCTCGTTCCTGAATGAGAGAGCCGCTCTCTCCTTGTCTCGCTCCTGAATGAGAGAGCCCCTCTCTCCTTGTCTCGTTCTTGAACCAGAGAGCCGCTCTCCCCTTGTCTCGTTCCTGAACGAGAGAGCCCCTCTCTCCTTGTCTTGTTCCTGAACGAGAGAGCCCCTCTCTGCTTGTCTTGTTCCTGAACGAGAGATCCCCTCTCTCCTTGTCTCGTTCCTGAATGAGTGAGCCCCTCTCTCCTTGTCTCGTTCCTGAACGAGAGAGCCCCTCTCTCCTTGTCTCATTCCTGAATGAAAGCCCCTCTCTCCTTGTCTCGTTCCTGAACGAGAGAGCCCCTCTCTCCTTGTCTTGTTCCTGAACGAGAGAGCCCCTCTCTGCTTGTCTTGTTCCTGAACGAGAGATCCCCTCTCTCCTTGTCTCGTTCCTGAATGAGTGAGCCCCTCTCTCCTTGTCTCGTTCCTGAACGAGAGAGCCGCTCTCTCCTTGTCTCGCTCCTGAATGAGAGAGCCCCTCTCTCCTTGTCTCGTTCTTGAACCAGAGAGCCGCTCTCCCCTTGTCTCGTTCCTGAACGAGAGAGCCCCTCTCTCCTTGTCTTGTTCCTGAACGAGAGAGCCCCTCTCTGCTTGTCTTGTTCCTGAACGAGAGATCCCCTCTCTCCTTGTCTCGTTCCTGAACGAGAGAGCCCCTCTCTCCTTGTCTCATTCCTGAATGAAAGCCCCTCTCTCCTTGTCTCGTTCCTGAACGAGAGAGCCCCTCTCTCCTTGTCTTGTTCCTGAACGAGAGAGCCCCTCTCTGCTTGTCTTGTTCCTGAATGAGTGAGCCCCTCTCTCCTTGTCTCGTTCCTGAACGAGAGAGCCCCTCTCTCCTTGTCTCATTCCTGAATGAAAGCCCCTCTCTCCTTGTCTCGTTCCTGAACGAGAGAGCCCCTCTCTCCTTGTCTTGTTCCTGAACGAGAGAGCCCCTCTCTGCTTGTCTTGTTCTTGAACGAGAGATCCCCTCTCTCCTTGTCTCGTTCCTGAATGAGTGAGCCCCTCTCTCCTTGTCTCGTTCCTGAATGAGAGAGCCGCTCTCTCCTTGTCTCGCTCCTGAATGAGAGAGCCCCTCTCTCCTTGTCTCGTTCATGAACCAGAGAGCCGCTCTCCCCTTGTCTCGTTCCTGAACGAGAGAGCCCCTCTCTCCTTGTCTTGTTCCTGAACGAGAGAGCCCCTCTCTGCTTGTCTTGTTCCTGAACGAGAGATCCCCTCTCTCCTTGTCTCGTTCCTGAATGAGTGAGCCCCTCTCTCCTTGTCTCGTTCCTGAACGAGAGAGCCCCTCTCTCCTTGTCTCATTCCTGAATGAAAGCCCCTCTCTCCTTGTCTCGTTCCTGAACGAGAGAGCCCCTCTCTCCTTGTCTTGTTCCTGAACGAGAGAGCCCCTCTCTGCTTGTCTTGTTCCTGAACGAGAGATCCCCTCTCTCCTTGTCTCGTTCCTGAATGAGTGAGCCCCTCTCTCCTTGTCTCGTTCCTGAACGAGAGAGCCCCTCTCTCCTTGTCTCATTCCTGAATGAAAGCCCCTCTCTCCTTGTCTCGTTCCTGAACGAGAGAGCCCCTCTCTCCTTGTCTCTCTCCTGAACCAGAGAGCCCCTCTCTCCTTGTCTCGTTCCTGAATAAGAGAGGCCCTCTCTCCTTGTCTCGTTCCTGAACCAGAGAGCCCCTCTCTCCTTGTCTCTCTCCTGAACCAGAGAGCCCCTCTCCCCTTGTCTCGTTCCTGAATAAGAGAGCCCCTCTCTCCTTGTCTCGTTCTTGAACCAGAGAGCCGCTCTCCCCTTGTCTCGTTCCTGAATGAGAGAGCCCCTCTCTCCTTGTCTCGTTCCTGAACCAGAGAGCCCCTCCCTCCTGGTCGCGTTCCTGAATGAGAGAGCCCCTCTCTACTTGTCTCGTTCCTGAACCAGAGAGCCCCTCTCTACTTGTCTCGCTATTGAACCAGAGAGCCCCTCTCTCCTTGTCTCACTCCAGAATGAGCGAGCCCCTGTCTACTTGTCTCGTTCCTGAACGAGAGAGCCCCTCTCTCCTTGTCTTGTTCCTGAACGAGAGAGCCCCTCTCTGCTTGTCTTGTTCCTGAACGAGAGATCCCCTCTCTCCTTGTCTCGTTCCTGAATGAGTGAGCCCCTCTCTCCTTGTCTCGTTCCTGAACGAGAGAGCCCCTCTCTCCTTGTCTCATTCCTGAATGAAAGCCCCTCTCTCCTTGTCTCGTTCCTGAACGAGAGAGCCCCTCTCTCCTTGTCTCTCTCCTGAACCAGAGAGCCCCTCTCTCCTTGTCTCGTTCCTGAATAAGAGAGGCCCTCTCTCCTTGTCTCGTTCCTGAACCAGAGAGCCCCTCTCTCCTTGTCTCTCTCCTGAACCAGAGAGCCCCTCTCCCCTTGTCCCGTTCCTGAACCAGAGAGTCCCTCTCTCCTTGTCTCGTTCCTGAACCAGAGAGCCCCTCTCTCCTTGTCTCGCTCCTGAATGAGAGAGTCCCTCTCTCCTTGTCTCGTTCCTGAACCAGAGAGCCCTTTTCTCCTTGACTCGCTCCTGAACGAGAGAGCCCCTCTCTCCTTGTCTCGTTCCTGAGTGAGAGAGCCCCTCTCTCCTTGTCTCGTTCCTGAACGAGAGAGCCCCTCTCTCCTTGTCTCATTCCTGAATGAGAGAGCCCCTCTCTCCCTGTCTCGTTCCTGAACCAGAGATCCCCTCTTTCCTTGTCTCGTTCCTGAATGAGAGAGCCCCTCTCTCCTTGTATCGTTCCTGAACGAGAGAGCCCCTCTCTCCTTGTCTCGTTCCTAAATGAGAGAGCCCCTCTCTCCCTGTCTCGTTCCTGAACCAGAGAGCCACTCTCTCCTTGTATCGTTCCTGAATGAGAGAGCCCCTCTCTCCCTGTCTCGTTCCTGAACCAGAGAGCCACTCTTTCCTTGTCTCGTTCCTGAATGAGAGAGCCCCTCTCTACTTGTCTCGTTCCTGAATCAGAGACTCCCTCTCTCCTTGTCTCGTTGCTGAACCAGAGAGACCTTCTCTCCTTGTCTCGCTCCTGAACGAGAGAGCCCCTCTCTCCTTGTCTCGTTCCTGAATGAGAGACTCTCTCTCCCTGTCTCGTTCTTGAACGAGAGATCCCCTCTCTCCTTGTCTCGTTCCTGAACCAGAGAGCCCCTCTCTCCTTGTCTCGCTCCTGAATGAGAGAGTCCCTCTATCCTTGTCTCGTTCCTGAACCAGAGAGCCCTTCTCTCCTTGTCTCGCTCCTGAACGAGAGAGCCCCTCTCTCCTTGTCTCGTTCCTGAATGAGAGAGCCCCACTCTCCTTGTCTCGTTCCTGAACGAGAGAGCCCCTCTCTCCTTGTCTCATTCCTGAATGAGAGAGCCCCTCTCTATCTGTCTCGTTCCTGAATGAGAGAGCCCCTCTCTCCTTGTCTCGTTCCTGAACGAGAGAGACCCTCTCTCCTTGTCTCTCTACTGAATGAGAGCCCCTCTCTCCCTGTCTCGTTCTTGAACGAGAGATCCCCTCTGTCCTTGTCTCGTTCCTGAACGAGAGAGCCCATCTCTCCTTGTCTCGTTCCTGAACGAGTGAGCCCCTCTCTCCTTGTCTCGTTCCTGAACCAGAGAGTCCCTCTCTCCTTGTCTCGTTCCTGAACCAGTGAGCCCCTCTCTCCTTGTCTCGCTCCTGAATGAGAGAGTCCCTCTCTCCTTGTCTCGTTCCTGAACCAGAGAGTCCTTCTCTGCTTGTCTCGCTCCTGAACGAGGGAGCCCCTCTCTCCTTGTCTCATTCCTGAATGAGAGAGCCACTCTCTCCTTGTCTCGTTCCTGAACGAGAGATCTCCTCTCTCCTTGTCTCGTTCCTGAATGAGAGCCCCTCTCTCCTTGTCTCGCTCCTGAACCGGAGAGCCCCTCTCTCCTTGTCTCGCTCCTGAATGAGAGAGCCCCTCTCTCCTTGTCTCTTTCCTGAATGAGAGAGCCCCTCTCTCCCTGTCTCGTTCCTGAATGAGAGAGCCCCTCTCTCCTTGTCTCGTTTCTGAATGAGAGAGCCCCTCTCCCCTTGTCTCGTTCCTGAACCAGAGAGTCCCTCTCTCCTTGTCTCCTTCCTCAACCAGAGAGCCCCTCTCTCCTTGACTCGCTCCTGAACGAGAGAGCCCCTGTCTCCTTGTCTCGCTCCTGAATGAGAGAGCCCCTCTCTACTTGTATCGTTCCTGAATGATAGAGCCCCTCTCTCCTTGTCTCGCTCCTGAATTAGAGAGCCTCTCTCTCCTTGTCTCATTCCTGAATGAGACAGCCCCTCTATATCTGTCTCGTTCCTGAATGAGAGAGCCCCTCTCTCCTTGTCTCGTTCCTGAACGAGAGAGCCCCTCTCTCCTTGTCTCGCTCCTGAATGAGAGCCCCTCTTTCTGTCTCTCTCCTGAACGAGAGAGCCCCTCTCTCCTTGTCTCGTTCCTGAAGGAGAGAGCCCCTCTCTCCTTGTCTCGTTCCTGAACGAGAGATCTCCTCTCTCCTTGTCTCGTTCCTGAATGAGAGCCCCTCGCTCCTTGTATCGTTCCTGAACGAGTGAGACCCTCTCTCCTTGTCTCGCTCCTGAACCAGAGAGCCCCTCTCTCCTTGTCTCATTCCTGAATGAGAGAGCCCCTCTCTCCTTGGCTCGTTCCTGAACCAGAGAGCCCCTCTCTCCTTGTCTCGTTCCTGAATGAGAGAGCCCCTCTCTCCTTGTCTCGTTCCTGAACCAGAGAGCCCCTCTCTCCTTGTCTCGTTCCTGAATGAGAGAGCCCCTCTCTCCTTGTCTCGTTCCTGAACCAGAGAGTCCCTCTCTCCTTGTCTCGTTCCTGAACCAGAGAGCCCCTCTCTCCTTGTCTCGCTCCTGAATGAGAGATCCCCTCTCTCCTTGTCACGCTCCTGAATGAGAGAGCCCCTCTCTCCTTGTCTCGTTCCTGAATGAGAGAGCCCCTCTCTCCTTGTCTCGCTCCTGAATGAGAGTGCCCCTCTCTCCTTGTCTTGTTCCTGAATGAGAGAGCCCCTCTCTCCTTGTCTTGCTCCTGAATGAGAGAGCCCCTCTCTCCTTGTCTTGCTCCTGAATGATAGAGCCCCTCTCTACCTGTCTCGTTCCTGAACGAGAGAGCCCCTCTCTCCTTGTCTCGTTCCTGAAGGAGAGAGCCCCTCTCTCCTTGTCTCGTTCCTGAATGAGAGATCTCCTCTCTCCTTGTCTCGTTCCTGAATGAGAGCCCCTCGCTCCTTGTATCATTCCTGAATGAGTGAGCCCCTCTCTCCTTGTCTCGCTCCTGAACCAGAGAGCCCCTCTCTTCTTGTCTCATTCTTGAATGAGAGAGCCCCTCTCTCCTTGGCTCGTTCCTGAACCAGAGAGCCCCTCTCTCCTTGTCTCGTTCCTGAATGAGAGAGCCCCTCTCTCCTTGTCTCGCTCCTGAACCAGAGAGCCCCTCTCTCCTTGTCTCGCTCCTGAATGAGAGAGCCCCTCTCTCCTTGTCTCATTACTGAATGAGAGAGCCCCTATCTCCCTGTCTCGTTCCTGAATGAGAGAGCCCCTCTCTCCTTGTCTCGTTCCTGAATGAGAGAGCCCCTCTCTCCTTGTCTCGTTCCTGAATGAGAGAGCCCCTCTCTCCTTGTCTCGCTCCTGAATGAGAGAGCCCCTCTCTCCTTGTCTCGTTCCTGAACGAGAGAGCCCCTCTCTCCTTGTCTCGTTCCTGAATGAGAGAGCCGCTCTCTCCTTGTCTCGCTCCTGAATGAGAGAGCCCCTCTCTCCTTGTCTCGTTCTTGAACCAGAGAGCCGCTCTCCCCTTGTCTCGTTCCTGAACGAGAGAGCCCCTCTCTCCTTGTCTTGTTCCTGAACGAGAGAGCCCCTCTCTGCTTGTCTTGTTCCTGAACGAGAGATCCCCTCTCTCCTTGTCTCGTTCCTGAATGAGTGAGCCCCTCTCTCCTTGTCTCGTTCCTGAACGAGAGAGCCCCTCTCTCCTTGTCTCATTCCTGAATGAAAGCCCCTCTCTCCTTGTCTCGTTCCTGAACGAGAGAGCCCCTCTCTCCTTGTCTTGTTCCTGAACGAGAGAGCCCCTCTCTGCTTGTCTTGTTCCTGAACGAGAGATCCCCTCTCTCCTTGTCTCGTTCCTGAATGAGTGAGCCCCTCTCTCCTTGTCTCGTTCCTGAACGAGAGAGCCGCTCTCTCCTTGTCTCGCTCCTGAATGAGAGAGCCCCTCTCTCCTTGTCTCGTTCTTGAACCAGAGAGCCGCTCTCCCCTTGTCTCGTTCCTGAACGAGAGAGCCCCTCTCTCCTTGTCTTGTTCCTGAACGAGAGAGCCCCTCTCTGCTTGTCTTGTTCCTGAACGAGAGATCCCCTCTCTCCTTGTCTCGTTCCTGAACGAGAGAGCCCCTCTCTCCTTGTCTCATTCCTGAATGAAAGCCCCTCTCTCCTTGTCTCGTTCCTGAACGAGAGAGCCCCTCTCTCCTTGTCTTGTTCCTGAACGAGAGAGCCCCTCTCTGCTTGTCTTGTTCCTGAACGAGAGATCCCCTCTCTCCTTGTCTCGTTCCTGAACGAGAGAGCCCCTCTCTCCTTGTCTCATTCCTGAATGAAAGCCCCTCTCTCCTTGTCTCGTTCCTGAACGAGAGAGCCCCTCTCTCCTTGTCTTGTTCCTGAACGAGAGAGCCCCTCTCTGCTTGTCTTGTTCCTGAATGAGTGAGCCCCTCTCTCCTTGTCTCGTTCCTGAACGAGAGAGCCCCTCTCTCCTTGTCTCATTCCTGAATGAAAGCCCCTCTCTCCTTGTCTCGTTCCTGAACGAGAGAGCCCCTCTCTCCTTGTCTTGTTCCTGAACGAGAGAGCCCCTCTCTGCTTGTCTTGTTCCTGAACGAGAGATCCCCTCTCTCCTTGTCTCGTTCCTGAATGAGTGAGCCCCTCTCTCCTTGTCTCGTTCCTGAATGAGAGAGCCGCTCTCTCCTTGTCTCGCTCCTGAATGAGAGAGCCCCTCTCTCCTTGTCTCGTTCATGAACCAGAGAGCCGCTCTCCCCTTGTCTCGTTCCTGAACGAGAGAGCCCCTCTCTCCTTGTCTTGTTCCTGAACGAGAGAGCCCCTCTCTGCTTGTCTTGTTCCTGAACGAGAGATCCCCTCTCTCCTTGTCTCGTTCCTGAATGAGTGAGCCCCTCTCTCCTTGTCTCGTTCCTGAACGAGAGAGCCCCTCTCTCCTTGTCTCATTCCTGAATGAAAGCCCCTCTCTCCTTGTCTCGTTCCTGAACGAGAGAGCCCCTCTCTCCTTGTCTTGTTCCTGAACGAGAGAGCCCCTCTCTGCTTGTCTTGTTCCTGAACGAGAGATCCCCTCTCTCCTTGTCTCGTTCCTGAATGAGTGAGCCCCTCTCTCCTTGTCTCGTTCCTGAACGAGAGAGCCCCTCTCTCCTTGTCTCATTCCTGAATGAAAGCCCCTCTCTCCTTGTCTCGTTCCTGAACGAGAGAGCCCCTCTCTCCTTGTCTCTCTCCTGAACCAGAGAGCCCCTCTCTCCTTGTCTCGTTCCTGAATAAGAGAGGCCCTCTCTCCTTGTCTCGTTCCTGAACCAGAGAGCCCCTCTCTCCTTGTCTCTCTCCTGAACCAGAGAGCCCCTCTCCCCTTGTCTCGTTCCTGAATAAGAGAGCCCCTCTCTCCTTGTCTCGTTCTTGAACCAGAGAGCCGCTCTCCCCTTGTCTCGTTCCTGAACGAGAGAGCTCCTCTCTCCTTGTCTCGCTCCTGAACGGGAGAGCCCCTCTCTCCTTGTCTCGCTCCTGAACCAGAGAGCCCTTCTCTCCTTGTCTCGTTCCTGAATGAGAGAGCCCCTCTCTCCTTGTCTCGTTCCTGAACCAGAGAGCCCCTCTCTCCTTGTCTCGTTCCTGAATGAGAGAGCCCCTCTCTCCTTGTCTCGTTCCTGAATGAGAGAGCCCCTCTCTCCTTGTCTCGTTCCTGAAGGAGAGAGCCCCTCTCTCCTTGTCTCGTTCCTGAACCAGAGAGCCCCTCTCTCCTTGTCTCGTTCCTGAATGAGTGAGCCCCTCTCTCCTTGTCTCGTTCCTGAACGAGAGAGCCGCTCTCTCCTTGTCTCGCTCCTGAATGAGAGAGCCCCTCTCTCCTTGTCTCGTTCTTGAACCAGAGAGCCGCTCTCCCCCTTGTCTCGTTCCTGAACGAGAGAGCCCCTCTCTCCTTGTCTTGTTCCTGAACGAGAGAGCCCCTCTCTGCTTGTCTTGTTCCTGAACGAGAGATCCCCTCTCTCCTTGTCTCGTTCCTGAACGAGAGAGCCCCTCTCTCCTTGTCTCATTCCTGAATGAAAGCCCCTCTCTCCTTGTCTCGTTCCTGAACGAGAGAGCCCCTCTCTCCTTGTCTTGTTCCTGAACGAGAGAGCCCCTCTCTGCTTGTCTTGTTCCTGAATGAGTGAGCCCCTCTCTCCTTGTCTCGTTCCTGAACGAGAGAGCCCCTCTCTCCTTGTCTCATTCCTGAATGAAAGCCCCTCTCTCCTTGTCTCGTTCCTGAACGAGAGAGCCCCTCTCTCCTTGTCTTGTTCCTGAACGAGAGAGCCCCTCTCTGCTTGTCTTGTTCCTGAACGAGAGATCCCCTCTCTCCTTGTCTCGTTCCTGAATGAGTGAGCCCCTCTCTCCTTGTCTCGTTCCTGAATGAGAGAGCCGCTCTCTCCTTGTCTCGCTCCTGAATGAGAGAGCCCCTCTCTCCTTGTCTCGTTCCTGAGTGAGAGAGCCCCTCTCTCCTTGTCTCGTTCCTGAACGAGAGAGCCCCTCTCTCCTTGTCTCATTCCTGAATGAGAGAGCCCCTCTCTCCCTGTCTCGTTCCTGAACCAGAGATCCCCTCTTTCCTTGTCTCGTTCCTGAATGAGAGAGCCCCTCTCTCCTTGTATCGTTCCTGAACGAGAGAGCCCCTCTCTCCTTGTCTCGTTCCTAAATGAGAGAGCCCCTCTCTCCCTGTCTCGTTCCTGAACCAGAGAGCCACTCTCTCCTTGTATCGTTCCTGAATGAGAGAGCCCCTCTCTCCCTGTCTCGTTCCTGAACCAGAGAGCCACTCTTTCCTTGTCTCGTTCCTGAATGAGAGAGCCCCTCTCTACTTGTCTCGTTCCTGAATCAGAGACTCCCTCTCTCCTTGTCTCGTTGCTGAACCAGAGAGACCTTCTCTCCTTGTCTCGCTCCTGAACGAGAGAGCCCCTCTCTCCTTGTCTCGTTCCTGAATGAGAGACTCTCTCTCCCTGTCTCGTTCTTGAACGAGAGATCCCCTCTCTCCTTGTCTCGTTCCTGAACCAGAGAGCCCCTCTCTCCTTGTCTCGCTCCTGAATGAGAGAGTCCCTCTATCCTTGTCTCGTTCCTGAACCAGAGAGCCCTTCTCTCCTTGTCTCGCTACTGAACGAGAGAGCCCCTCTCTCCTTGTCTCGTTCCTGAATGAGAGAGCCCCACTCTCCTTGTCTCGTTCCTGAACGAGAGAGCCCCTCTCTCCTTGTCTCATTCCTGAATGAGAGAGCCCCTCTCTATCTGTCTCGTTCCTGAATGAGAGAGCCCCTCTCTCCTTGTCTCGTTCCTGAACGAGAGAGACCCTCTCTCCTTGTCTCTCTACTGAATGAGAGCCCCTCTCTCCCTGTCTCGTTCTTGAACGAGAGATCCCCTCTGTCCTTGTCTCGTTCCTGAACGAGAGAGCCCATCTCTCCTTGTCTCGTTCCTGAACGAGTGAGCCCCTCTCTCCTTGTCTCGTTCCTGAACCAGAGAGTCCCTCTCTCCTTGTCTCGTTCCTGAACCAGTGAGCCCCTCTCTCCTTGTCTCGCTCCTGAATGAGAGAGTCCCTCTCTCCTTGTCTCGTTCCTGAACCAGAGAGTCCTTCTCTGCTTGTCTCGCTCCTGAACGAGGGAGCCCCTCTCTCCTTGTCTCATTCCTGAATGAGAGAGCCACTCTCTCCTTGTCTCGTTCCTGAACGAGAGATCTCCTCTCTCCTTGTCTCGTTCCTGAATGAGAGCCCCTCTCTCCTTGTCTCGCTCCTGAACCGGAGAGCCCCTCTCTCCTTGTCTCGCTCCTGAATGAGAGAGCCCCTCTCTCCTTGTCTCTTTCCTGAATGAGAGAGCCCCTCTCTCCCTGTCTCGTTCCTGAATGAGAGAGCCCCTCTCTCCTTGTCTCGTTTCTGAATGAGAGAGCCCCTCTCCCCTTGTCTCGTTCCTGAACCAGAGAGTCCCTCTCTCCTTGTCTCCTTCCTCAACCAGAGAGCCCCTCTCTCCTTGTCTCATTCCTGAATGAGAGAGCCCCTCTCTCCCTGTCTCGTTCCTGAACCAGAGATCCCCTCTTTCCTTGTCTCGTTCCTGAATGAGAGAGCCCCTCTCTCCTTGTATCGTTCCTGAACGAGAGAGCCCCTCTCTCCTTGTCTCGTTCCTAAATGAGAGAGCCCCTCTCTCCCTGTCTCGTTCCTGAACCAGAGAGCCACTCTCTCCTTGTATCGTTCCTGAATGAGAGAGCCCCTCTCTCCCTGTCTCGTTCCTGAACCAGAGAGCCACTCTTTCCTTGTCTCGTTCCTGAATGAGAGAGCCCCTCTCTACTTGTCTCGTTCCTGAATCAGAGACTCCCTCTCTCCTTGTCTCGTTGCTGAACCAGAGAGACCTTCTCTCCTTGTCTCGCTCCTGAACGAGAGAGCCCCTCTCTCCTTGTCTCGTTCCTGAATGAGAGACTCTCTCTCCCTGTCTCGTTCTTGAACGAGAGATCCCCTCTCTCCTTGTCTCGTTCCTGAACCAGAGAGCCCCTCTCTCCTTGTCTCGCTCCTGAATGAGAGAGTCCCTCTATCCTTGTCTCGTTCCTGAACCAGAGAGCCCTTCTCTCCTTGTCTCGCTACTGAACGAGAGAGCCCCTCTCTCCTTGTCTCGTTCCTGAATGAGAGAGCCCCACTCTCCTTGTCTCGTTCCTGAACGAGAGAGCCCCTCTCTCCTTGTCTCATTCCTGAATGAGAGAGCCCCTCTCTATCTGTCTCGTTCCTGAATGAGAGAGCCCCTCTCTCCTTGTCTCGTTCCTGAACGAGAGAGACCCTCTCTCCTTGTCTCTCTACTGAATGAGAGCCCCTCTCTCCCTGTCTCGTTCTTGAACGAGAGATCCCCTCTGTCCTTGTCTCGTTCCTGAACGAGAGAGCCCATCTCTCCTTGTCTCGTTCCTGAACGAGTGAGCCCCTCTCTCCTTGTCTCGTTCCTGAACCAGAGAGTCCCTCTCTCCTTGTCTCGTTCCTGAACCAGTGAGCCCCTCTCTCCTTGTCTCGCTCCTGAATGAGAGAGTCCCTCTCTCCTTGTCTCGTTCCTGAACCAGAGAGTCCTTCTCTGCTTGTCTCGCTCCTGAACGAGGGAGCCCCTCTCTCCTTGTCTCATTCCTGAATGAGAGAGCCACTCTCTCCTTGTCTCGTTCCTGAACGAGAGATCTCCTCTCTCCTTGTCTCGTTCCTGAATGAGAGCCCCTCTCTCCTTGTCTCGCTCCTGAACCGGAGAGCCCCTCTCTCCTTGTCTCGCTCCTGAATGAGAGAGCCCCTCTCTCCTTGTCTCTTTCCTGAATGAGAGAGCCCCTCTCTCCCTGTCTCGTTCCTGAATGAGAGAGCCCCTCTCTCCTTGTCTCGTTTCTGAATGAGAGAGCCCCTCTCCCCTTGTCTCGTTCCTGAACCAGAGAGTCCCTCTCTCCTTGTCTCCTTCCTCAACCAGAGAGCCCCTCTCTCCTTGACTCGCTCCTGAACGAGAGAGCCCCTGTCTCCTTGTCTCGCTCCTGAATGAGAGAGCCCCTCTCTACTTGTATCGTTCCTGAATGATAGAGCCCCTCTCTCCTTGTCTCGCTCCTGAATTAGAGAGCCTCTCTCTCCTTGTCTCATTCCTGAATGAGACAGCCCCTCTATATCTGTCTCGTTCCTGAATGAGAGAGCCCCTCTCTCCTTGTCTCGTTCCTGAACGAGAGAGCCCCTCTCTCCTTGTCTCGCTCCTGAATGAGAGCCCCTCTTTCTGTCTCTCTCCTGAACGAGAGAGCCCCTCTCTCCTTGTCTCGTTCCTGAAGGAGAGAGCCCCTCTCTCCTTGTCTCGTTCCTGAACGAGAGATCTCCTCTCTCCTTGTCTCGTTCCTGAATGAGAGCCCCTCGCTCCTTGTATCGTTCCTGAACGAGTGAGACCCTCTCTCCTTGTCTCGCTCCTGAACCAGAGAGCCCCTCTCTCCTTGTCTCATTCCTGAATGAGAGAGCCCCTCTCTCCTTGGCTCGTTCCTGAACCAGAGAGCCCCTCTCTCCTTGTCTCGTTCCTGAATGAGAGAGCCCCTCTCTCCTTGTCTCGTTCCTGAACCAGAGAGCCCCTCTCTCCTTGCCTCGTTCCTGAATGAGAGAGCCCCTCTCTCCTTGTCTCGTTCCTGAACCAGAGAGTCCCTCTCTCCTTGTCTCGTTCCTGAACCAGAGAGCCCCTCTCTCCTTGTCTCGCTCCTGAATGAGAGATCCCCTCTCTCCTTGTCACGCTCCTGAATGAGAGAGCCCCTCTCTCCTTGTCTCGTTCCTGAATGAGAGAGCCCCTCTCTCCTTGTCTCGCTCCTGAATGAGAGTGCCCCTCTCTCCTTGTCTTGTTCCTGAATGAGAGAGCCCCTCTCTCCTTGTCTTGCTCCTGAATGAGAGAGCCCCTCTCTCCTTGTCTTGCTCCTGAATGATAGAGCCCCTCTCTACCTGTCTCGTTCCTGAACGAGAGAGCCCCTCTCTCCTTGTCTCGTTCCTGAAGGAGAGAGCCCCTCTCTCCTTGTCTCGTTCCTGAATGAGAGATCTCCTCTCTCCTTGTCTCGTTCCTGAATGAGAGCCCCTCGCTCCTTGTATCATTCCTGAATGAGTGAGCCCCTCTCTCCTTGTCTCGCTCCTGAACCAGAGAGCCCCTCTCTTCTTGTCTCATTCTTGAATGAGAGAGCCCCTCTCTCCTTGGCTCGTTCCTGAACCAGAGAGCCCCTCTCTCCTTGTCTCGTTCCTGAATGAGAGAGCCCCTCTCTCCTTGTCTCGCTCCTGAACCAGAGAGCCCCTCTCTCCTTGTCTCGCTCCTGAATGAGAGAGCCCCTCTCTCCTTGTCTCATTACTGAATGAGAGAGCCCCTATCTCCCTGTCTCGTTCCTGAATGAGAGAGCCCCTCTCTCCTTGTCTCGTTCCTGAATGAGAGAGCCCCTCTCTCCTTGTCTCGTTCCTGAATGAGAGAGCCCCTCTCTCCTTGTCTCGCTCCTGAATGAGAGAGCCCCTCTCTCCTTGTCTCGTTCCTGAACGAGAGAGCCCCTCTCTCCTTGTCTCGTTCCTGAATGAGAGAGCCGCGCTCTCCTTGTCTCGCTCCTGAATGAGAGAGCCCCTCTCTCCTTGTCTCGTTCTTGAACCAGAGAGCCGCTCTCCCCTTGTCTCGTTCCTGAACGAGAGAGCCCCTCTCTCCTTGTCTTGTTCCTGAACGAGAGAGCCCCTCTCTGCTTGTCTTGTTCCTGAACGAGAGATCCCCTCTCTCCTTGTCTCGTTCCTGAATGAGTGAGCCCCTCTCTCCTTGTCTCGTTCCTGAACGAGAGAGCCCCTCTCTCCTTGTCTCATTCCTGAATGAAAGCCCCTCTCTCCTTGTCTCGTTCCTGAACGAGAGAGCCCCTCTCTCCTTGTCTTGTTCCTGAACGAGAGAGCCCCTCTCTGCTTGTCTTGTTCCTGAACGAGAGATCCCCTCTCTCCTTGTCTCGTTCCTGAATGAGTGAGCCCCTCTCTCCTTGTCTCGTTCCTGAACGAGAGAGCCGCTCTCTCCTTGTCTCGCTCCTGAATGAGAGAGCCCCTCTCTCCTTGTCTCGTTCTTGAACCAGAGAGCCGCTCTCCCCTTGTCTCGTTCCTGAACGAGAGAGCCCCTCTCTCCTTGTCTTGTTCCTGAACGAGAGAGCCCCTCTCTGCTTGTCTTGTTCCTGAACGAGAGATCCCCTCTCTCCTTGTCTCGTTCCTGAACGAGAGAGCCCCTCTCTCCTTGTCTCATTCCTGAATGAAAGCCCCTCTCTCCTTGTCTCGTTCCTGAACGAGAGAGCCCCTCTCTCCTTGTCTTGTTCCTGAACGAGAGAGCCCCTCTCTGCTTGTCTTGTTCCTGAACGAGAGATCCCCTCTCTCCTTGTCTCGTTCCTGAACGAGAGAGCCCCTCTCTCCTTGTCTCATTCCTGAATGAAAGCCCCTCTCTCCTTGTCTCGTTCCTGAACGAGAGAGCCCCTCTCTCCTTGTCTTGTTCCTGAACGAGAGAGCCCCTCTCTGCTTGTCTTGTTCCTGAATGAGTGAGCCCCTCTCTCCTTGTCTCGTTCCTGAACGAGAGAGCCCCTCTCTCCTTGTCTCATTCCTGAATGAAAGCCCCTCTCTCCTTGTCTCGTTCCTGAACGAGAGAGCCCCTCTCTCCTTGTCTTGTTCCTGAACGAGAGAGCCCCTCTCTGCTTGTCTTGTTCCTGAACGAGAGATCCCCTCTCTCCTTGTCTCGTTCCTGAATGAGTGAGCCCCTCTCTCCTTGTCTCGTTCCTGAATGAGAGAGCCGCTCTCTCCTTGTCTCGCTCCTGAATGAGAGAGCCCCTCTCTCCTTGTCTCGTTCATGAACCAGAGAGCCGCTCTCCCCTTGTCTCGTTCCTGAACGAGAGAGCCCCTCTCTCCTTGTCTTGTTCCTGAACGAGAGAGCCCCTCTCTGCTTGTCTTGTTCCTGAACGAGAGATCCCCTCTCTCCTTGTCTCGTTCCTGAATGAGTGAGCCCCTCTCTCCTTGTCTCGTTCCTGAACGAGAGAGCCCCTCTCTCCTTGTCTCATTCCTGAATGAAAGCCCCTCTCTCCTTGTCTCGTTCCTGAACGAGAGAGCCCCTCTCTCCTTGTCTTGTTCCTGAACGAGAGAGCCCCTCTCTGCTTGTCTTGTTCCTGAACGAGAGATCCCCTCTCTCCTTGTCTCGTTCCTGAATGAGTGAGCCCCTCTCTCCTTGTCTCGTTCCTGAACGAGAGAGCCCCTCTCTCCTTGTCTCATTCCTGAATGAAAGCCCCTCTCTCCTTGTCTCGTTCCTGAACGAGAGAGCCCCTCTCTCCTTGTCTCTCTCCTGAACCAGAGAGCCCCTCTCTCCTTGTCTCGTTCCTGAATAAGAGAGGCCCTCTCTCCTTGTCTCGTTCCTGAACCAGAGAGCCCCTCTCTCCTTGTCTCTCTCCTGAACCAGAGAGCCCCTCTCCCCTTGTCTCGTTCCTGAATAAGAGAGCCCCTCTCTCCTTGTCTCGTTCTTGAACCAGAGAGCCGCTCTCCCCTTGTCTCGTTCCTGAACGAGAGAGCTCCTCTCTCCTTGTCTCGCTCCTGAACGGGAGAGCCCCTCTCTCCTTGTCTCGCTCCTGAACCAGAGAGCCCTTCTCTCCTTGTCTCGTTCCTGAATGAGAGAGCCCCTCTCTCCTTGTCTCGTTCCTGAACCAGAGAGCCCCTCTCTCCTTGTCTCGTTCCTGAATGAGAGAGCCCCTCTCTCCTTGTCTCGTTCCTGAATGAGAGAGCCCCTCTCTCCTTGTCTCGTTCCTGAAGGAGAGAGCCCCTCTCTCCTTGTCTCGTTCCTGAACCAGAGAGCCCCTCTCTCCTTGTCTCGTTCCTGAATGAGTGAGCCCCTCTCTCCTTGTCTCGTTCCTGAACGAGAGAGCCGCTCTCTCCTTGTCTCGCTCCTGAATGAGAGAGCCCCTCTCTCCTTGTCTCGTTCTTGAACCAGAGAGCCGCTCTCCCCTTGTCTCGTTCCTGAACGAGAGAGCCCCTCTCTCCTTGTCTTGTTCCTGAACGAGAGAGCCCCTCTCTGCTTGTCTTGTTCCTGAACGAGAGATCCCCTCTCTCCTTGTCTCGTTCCTGAACGAGAGAGCCCCTCTCTCCTTGTCTCATTCCTGAATGAAAGCCCCTCTCTCCTTGTCTCGTTCCTGAACGAGAGAGCCCCTCTCTCCTTGTCTTGTTCCTGAACGAGAGAGCCCCTCTCTGCTTGTCTTGTTCCTGAATGAGTGAGCCCCTCTCTCCTTGTCTCGTTCCTGAACGAGAGAGCCCCTCTCTCCTTGTCTCATTCCTGAATGAAAGCCCCTCTCTCCTTGTCTCGTTCCTGAACGAGAGAGCCCCTCTCTCCTTGTCTTGTTCCTGAACGAGAGAGCCCCTCTCTGCTTGTCTTGTTCCTGAACGAGAGATCCCCTCTCTCCTTGTCTCGTTCCTGAATGAGTGAGCCCCTCTCTCCTTGTCTCGTTCCTGAATGAGAGAGCCGCTCTCTCCTTGTCTCGCTCCTGAATGAGAGAGCCCCTCTCTCCTTGTCTCGTTCATGAACCAGAGAGCCGCTCTCCTCTTGTCTCGTTCCTGAACGAGAGAGCCCCTCTCTCCTTGTCTTGTTCCTGAACGAGAGAGCCCCTCTCTGCTTGTCTTGTTCCTGAACGAGAGATCCCCTCTCTCCTTGTCTCGTTCCTGAATGAGTGAGCCCCTCTCTCCTTGTCTCGTTCCTGAACGAGAGAGCCCCTCTCTCCTTGTCTCATTCCTGAATGAAAGCCCCTCTCTCCTTGTCTCGTTCCTGAACGAGAGAGCCCCTCTCTCCTTGTCTTGTTCCTGAACGAGAGAGCCCCTCTCTGCTTGTCTTGTTCCTGAACGAGAGATCCCCTCTCTCCTTGTCTCGTTCCTGAATGAGTGAGCCCCTCTCTCCTTGTCTCGTTCCTGAACGAGAGAGCCCCTCTCTCCTTGTCTCATTCCTGAATGAAAGCCCCTCTCTCCTTGTCTCGTTCCTGAACGAGAGAGCCCCTCTCTCCTTGTCTCTCTCCTGAACCAGAGAGCCCCTCTCTCCTTGTCTCGTTCCTGAATAAGAGAGGCCCTCTCTCCTTGTCTCGTTCCTGAACCAGAGAGCCCCTCTCTCCTTGTCTCTCTCCTGAACCAGAGAGCCCCTCTCCCCTTGTCTCGTTCCTGAATAAGAGAGCCCCTCTCTCCTTGTCTCGTTCTTGAACCAGAGAGCCGCTCTCCCCTTGTCTCGTTCCTGAACGAGAGAGCTCCTCTCTCCTTGTCTCGCTCCTGAACGGGAGAGCCCCTCTCTCCTTGTCTCGCTCCTGAACCAGAGAGCCCTTCTCTCCTTGTCTCGTTCCTGAATGAGAGAGCCCCTCTCTCCTTGTCTCGTTCCTGAACCAGAGAGCCCCTCTCTCCTTGTCTCGTTCCTGAATGAGAGAGCCCCTCTCTCCTTGTCTCGTTCCTGAATGAGAGAGCCCCTCTCTCCTTGTCTCGTTCCTGAAGGAGAGAGCCCCTCTCTCCTTGTCTCGTTCCTGAACCAGAGAGCCCCTCTCTCCTTGTCTCGTTCTTGAACCAGAGAGCCCCTCTCTCCTTGTCTCGCTCCTGAACGAGAGAGCCCCTCTCTCCTTGTCTCGCTCCTGAACCAGAGAGCCCCTCTCTCCTTGTCTCGCTCCTGAATGAGAGAGCCCCTCTCTCCTTGTCTCATTACTGAATGAGAGAGCCCCTATCTCCCTGTCTCGTTCCTGAATGAGAGAGCCCCTCTCTCCTTGTCTCGTTCCTGAATGAGAGAGCCCCTCTCTCCTTGTCTCGTTACTGAACCAGAGAGCCCCTCTCTCCTTGTCTCGTTCCTGAACCAAAGAGCCCCTCTCTCCTTGTCTCGTTCCTGAATGAGAGAGCCCCTCTCTCCTTGTCTCGTTTCTGAACCAGAGAGCCCCTCTCTCCTTGTCTCGTTCCTGAACCAGAGAGCCCCTCTCTCCTTGTCTCGCTCCTGAACCAGAGAGCCCTTCTCTCCCTGTCTCGTTCCTGAATGAGAGAGCCCCTCTCTCCTTGTCTCGATCCTGAATGAGGGAGCCCCTCTCTCCTTGTTTCGTTCCTGAATGAGTGAGCCCCTGTCTCCTCGTCTCGCTCCTGAACGAGAGAGCCCCTCTCTCCTTGTCTCGCTCCTGAATGAGAGCCCCTCTCTCCTTGTCTCGTTCCTGAATGAGAGAGCCCATCTCTCCTTGTCTTGCTCCTGAATGATAGAGCCCCTCTCTCCTTGTCTCATTCCTGAATGAGAGAGCCCCTCTCTCCTTGTCTCGTTCCTGAATGAGAGAGCCCCTCTCTCCCTGTCTCGTTCCTGAACCAGAGAGCCCCTCTCTCCTTCACTCGTTCCTGAATGAGAGAGCCCCTCTCTCCTTGTCTCGTTCCTGAATGAGAGAGCCCCTCTCTCCTTGTCTCGTTCCTGAACGAGAGAGCCCCTCACTCCTTGTCTCGATCCTGAATGAGAGAGCCCCTCTCTCCTTGTCTCGTTCCTGAACGAGAGAGCCCCTCTCTCCTTGTCTCGTTCCTGAATGAGAGAGCCCCTCTCTCCTTGTCTCGTTCCTGAACCAGAGAGCCCCTCCCTCCTGGTCGCGTTCCTGAATGAGAGAGCCCCTCTCTACTTGTCTCGTTCCTGAACCAGAGAGCCCCTCTCTACTTGTCTCGCTATTGAACCAGAGAGCCCCTCTCTCCTTGTCTCACTCCAGAATGAGCGAGCCCCTGTTTACTTGTCTCGTTCCTGAACGAGAGAGCCCCTCTCTCCTTGTCTCATTCCTGAACGAGAGAGCCCCTCTCTCCTTGTCCCGTTGCTGAACCAGAGAGTCCCTCTCTCCTTGTCTCGTTCCTGAACCAGAGAGCCCTTCTCTCCTTGACTCGCTCCTGAACGAGAGAGCCCCTCTCTCCTTGTCTCGTTCCTGAGTGAGAGAGCCCCGATCTCCTTGTCTCGTTCCTGAACGAGAGAGCCCCTCTCTCCTTGTCTCATTCCTGAATGAGAGAGCCCCTCTCTCCCTGTCTCGTTCCTGAATGAGAGATCCCCTCTCTCCTTGTCTCGTTCCTGAATGAGAGAGCCCCTCTCTCCTTCTATCGTTCCTGAACGAGAGAGCCCCTCTCTCCTTGTCTCGTTCCTGAATGAGAGAGCCCCTCTCTCCCTGTCTCGTTCCTGAACCAGAGAGCCACTCTCTCCTTGTATCGTTCCTGAATGAGAGAGCCCCTCTCTCCCTGTCTCGTTCCTGAACCAGAGAGCCACTCTTTCCTTGTCTCGTTCCTGAATGAGAGAGCCCCTCTCTCCTTGTCTCGTTCCTGAATCAGAGACTCCCTCTCTCCTTGTCTCGTTGCTGAACCAGAGAGACCTTCTCTCCTTGTCTCGCTCCTGAACGAGAGAGCCCCTCTCTCCTTGTCTCGTTCCTGAATGAGAGACTCTCTCTCCCTGTCTCGTTCTTGAACGAGAGATCCCCTCTCTCCTTGTCTCGTTCCTGAACCAGAGAGCCCCTCTCTCCTTGTCTCGCTCCTGAATGAGAGAGTCCCTCTATCCTTGTCTCGTTCCTGAACCAGAGAGCCCTTCTCTCCTTGTCTCGCTCCTGAACGAGAGAGCCCCTCTCTCCTTGTCTCGTTCCTGAATGAGAGAGCCCCACTCTCCTTGTCTCGTTCCTGAACGAGAGAGCCCCTCTCTCCTTGTCTCATTCCTGAATGAGAGAGCCCCTCTCTATCTGTCTCGTTCCTGAATGAGAGAGCCCCTCTCTCCTTGTCTCGTTCCTGAACGAGAGAGACCCTCTCTCCTTGTCTCTCTACTGAATGAGAGCCCCTCTCTCCCTGTCTCGTTCTTGAACGAGAGATCCCCTCTGTCCTTGTCTCGTTCCTGAACGAGAGAGCCCCTCTCTCCTTGTCTCGTTCCTGAATGAGTGAGCCCCTCTCTCCTTGTCTCGTTCCTGAACCAGAGAGTCCCTCTCTCCTTGTCTCGTTCCTGAACCAGTGAGCCCCTCTCTCCTTGTCTCGCTCCTGAATGAGAGAGTCCCTCTCTCCTTGTCTCGTTCCTGAACCAGAGAGTCCTTCTCTGCTTGTCTCGCTCCTGAACGAGGGAGCCCCTCTCTCCTTGTCTCATTCCTGAACGAGAGAGACCCTCTCTCCTTGTCCCGTTCCTGAACCAGAGAGTCCCTCTCTCCTTGTCTCGTTCCTGAACGAGAGAGCCCCTCTCTCCCTGTCTCGTTCCTGAACTAGAGATCCCCTCCCTCCTTGTCTCGTTCCTGAATGAGAGAGCCCCTCTCTCCTTGTATCGTTCCTGAACGAGAGAGCCCCTCTCTCCTTGTCTCGTTCCTGAATGAGAGAGCCCCTCTCTCCCTGTCTCGTTCCTGAACCAGAGAGCCACTCTCTCCTTGTATCGTTCCTGAATGAGAGAGCCCCTCTCTCCCTGTCTCGTTCCTGAACCAGAGAGCCACTCTTTCCTTGTCTCGTTCCTGAATGAGAGAGCCCCTCTCTCCTTGTCTCGTTCCTGAATCAGAGACTCCCTCTCTCCTTGTCTCGTTGCTGAACCAGAGAGACCTTCTCTCCTTGTCTCGCTCCTGAACGAGAGAGCCCCTCTCTCCTTGTCTCGTTCCTGAATGAGAGACTCTCTCTCCCTGTCTCGTTCTTGAACGAGAGATCCCCTCTCTCCTTGTCTCGTTCCTGAACCAGAGAGCCCCTCTCTCCTTGTCTCGCTCCTGAATGAGAGAGTCCCTCTATCCTTGTCTCGTTCCTGAACCAGAGAGCCCTTCTCTCCTTGTCTCGCTCCCGAAACGAGAGAGCCCCTCTCTCCTTGTCTCGTTCCTGAATGAGAGAGCCCCACTCTCCTTGTCTCGTTCCTGAACGAGAGAGCCCCTCTCTCCTTGTCTCATTCCTGAATGAGAGAGCCCCTCTCTATCTGTCTCGTTCCTGAATGAGAGAGCCCCTCTCTCCTTGTCTCGTTCCTGAACGAGAGAGACCCTCTCTCCTTGTCTCTCTACTGAATGAGAGCCCCTCTCTCCCTGTCTCGTTCTTGAACGAGAGATCCCCTCTGTCCTTGTCTCGTTCCTGAACGAGAGAGCCCCCTCTCCTTGTCTCGTTCCTGAACGAGTGAGCCCCTCTCTCCTTGTCTCGTTCCTGAACCATAGAGTCCCTCTCTCCTTGTCTCGTTCCTGAACCAGTGAGCCCCTCTCTCCTTGTCTCGCTCCTGAATGAGAGAGTCCCTCTCTCCTTGTCTCGTTCCTGAACCAGAGAGTCCTTCTCTGCTTGTCTCGCTCCTGAACGAGGGAGCCCCTCTCTCCTTGTCTCATTCCTGAATGAGAGAGCCACTCTCTCTTTGTCTCGTTCCTGAACGAGAGATCTCCTCTCTCCTTGTCTCGTTCCTGAATGAGAGCCCCTCTCTCCTTGTCTCGCTCCTGAACCAGAGAGCGCCTCTCTCCTTGTCTCGCTCCTGAATGAGAGAGCCCCTCTCTCCTTGTCTCTTTCCTGAATGAGAGAGCCCCTCTCTCCCTGTCTCGTTCCTGAATGAGAGAGCCCCTCTCTCCTTGTCTCGTTCCTGAATGAGAGAGCCCCTCTCTCCTTGTCTCGTTCCTGAACCAGAGAGTCCCTCTCTCCTTGTCTCCTTCCTCAACCAGAGAGCCCCTCTCTCCTTGACTCGCTCCTGAACGAGAGAGCCCCTGTCTCCTTGTCTCGCTCCTGAATGAGAGAGCCCCTCTCTACTTGTATCGTTCCTGAATGATAGAGCCCCTCTCTCCTTGTCTCGCTCCTGAATTAGAGAGCCCCTCTCTCCTTGTCTCATTCCTGAATGAGACAGCCCCTCTCTATCTGTCTCGTTCCTGAATGAGAGAGCCCCTCTCTCCTTGTCTCGTTCCTGAACGAGAGAGCCCCTCTCTCCTTGTCTCGCTCCTGAATGAGAGCCCCTCTCTCCCTGTCTCTCTCCTGAACCAGAGAGCCCCTCTCTCCTTGTCTCGTTCCTGAATAAGAGAGGCCCTCTCTCCTTGTCTCGTTCCTGAACCAGAGAGCCCCTCTCTCCTTGTCTCTCTCCTGAACCAGAGAGCCCCTCTCTCCTTGTCTCGTTCCTGAATAAGAGAGCCCCTCTCTCCTTGTCTCGTTCCTGAACGAGAGAGCCCCTCTCTCCTTGTCTCGTTCCTGAAGGAGAGAGCCCCTCTCTCCTTGTCTCGTTCCTGAACGAGAGATCTCCTCTCTCCTTGTCTCGTTCCTGAATGAGAGCCCCTCGCTCCTTGTATCGTTCCTGAACGAGTGAGCCCCTCTCTCCTTGTCTCGCTCCTGAACCAGAGAGCCCCTCTCTCCTTGTCTCATTCCTGAATGAGAGAGCCCCTCTCTCCTTGGCTCGTTCCTGAATCAGAGAGCCCCTCTCTCCTTGTCTCGTTCCTGAATGAGAGAGCCCCTCTCTCCTTGTCTCGTTCCTGAACCAGAGAGCCCCTCTCTCCTTGTCTCATTCCTGAATGAGAGAGCCCCTCTCTCCTTGTCTCGTTCCTGAATGAGAGAGCCCCTCTCTCCCTGTCTCGTTCCTGAACCAGAGAGCCCCTCTCTCCTTGACTCGTTCCTGAATGAGAGAGCCCCTCTCTCCTTGTCTCGTTCCTGAATGAGAGAGCCCCTCTCTCCTTGTCTCGTTCCTGAACGAGAGAGCCCCTCACTCCTTGTCTCGATCCTGAATGAGAGAGCCCCTCTCTCCTTGTCTCGTTCCTGAATGAGAGAGCCCCTCTCTCCTTGTCTCGTTCCTGAATGAGAGAGCCCCTCTCTCCTTGTCTCGTTCCTGAACCAGAGAGCCCCTCCCTCCTGGTCGCGTTCCTGAATGAGAGAGCCCCTCTCTACTTGTCTCGTTCCTGAACCAGAGAGCCCCTCTCTACTTGTCTCGCTATTGAACCAGAGAGCCCCTCTCTCCTTGTCTCACTCCAGAATGAGCGAGCCCCTGTTTACTTGTCTCGTTCCTGAACGAGAGAGCCCCTCTCTCCTTGTCTCGTTCCTGAACGAGAGAGCCCCTCTCTCCTTGTCCCGTTGCTGAACCAGAGAGTCCCTCTCTCCTTGTCTCGTTCCTGAACCAGAGAGCCCCTCTCTCCTTGTCTCGCTCCTGAATGAGAGAGTCCCTCTCTCCTTGTCTCGTTCCTGAACCAGAGAGCCCTTCTCTCCTTGACTCGCTCCTGAACGAGGGAGCCCCTCTCTCCTTGTCTCGTTCCTGAGTGAGAGAGCCCCGATCTCCTTGTCTCGTTCCTGAACGAGAGAGCCCCTCTCTCCTTGTCTCATTCCTGAATGAGAGAGCCCCTCTCTCCCTGTCTCGTTCCTGAATGAGAGATCCCCTCTCTCCTTGTCTCGTTCCTGAATGAGAGAGCCCCTCTCTCCTTCTATCGTTCCTGAACGAGAGAGCCCCTCTCTCCTTGTCTCGTTCCTGAATGAGAGAGCCCCTCTCTCCCTGTCTCGTTCCTGAACCAGAGAGCCACTCTCTCCTTGTATCGTTCCTGAATGAGAGAGCCCCTCTCTCCCTGTCTCGTTCCTGAACCAGAGAGCCACTCTTTCCTTGTCTCGTTCCTGAATGAGAGAGCCCCTCTCTCCTTGTCTCGTTCCTGAATCAGAGACTCCCTCTCTCCTTGTCTCGTTGCTGAACCAGAGAGACCTTCTCTCCTTGTCTCGCTCCTGAACGAGAGAGCCCCTCTCTCCTTGTCTCGTTCCTGAATGAGAGACTCTCTCTCCCTGTCTCGTTCTTGAACGAGAGATCCCCTCTCTCCTTGTCTCGTTCCTGAACCAGAGAGCCCCTCTCTCCTTGTCTCGCTCCTGAATGAGAGAGTCCCTCTATCCTTGTCTCGTTCCTGAACCAGAGAGCCCTTCTCTCCTTGTCTCGCTCCTGAACGAGAGAGCCCCTCTCTCCTTGTCTCGTTCCTGAATGAGAGAGCCCCACTCTCCTTGTCTCGTTCCTGAACGAGAGAGCCCCTCTCTCCTTGTCTCATTCCTGAATGAGAGAGCCCCTCTCTATCTGTCTCGTTCCTGAATGAGAGAGCCCCTCTCTCCTTGTCTCGTTCCTGAACGAGAGAGACCCTCTCTCCTTGTCTCTCTACTGAATGAGAGCCCCTCTCTCCCTGTCTCGTTCTTGAACGAGAGATCCCCTCTGTCCTTGTCTCGTTCCTGAACGAGAGAGCCCCTCTCTCCTTGTCTCGTTCCTGAATGAGTGAGCCCCTCTCTCCTTGTCTCGTTCCTGAACCAGAGAGTCCCTCTCTCCTTGTCTCGTTCCTGAACCAGTGAGCCCCTCTCTCCTTGTCTCGCTCCTGAATGAGAGAGTCCCTCTCTCCTTGTCTCGTTCCTGAACCAGAGAGTCCTTCTCTGCTTGTCTCGCTCCTGAACGAGGGAGCCCCTCTCTCCTTGTCTCATTCCTGAACGAGAGAGACCCTCTCTCCTTGTCCCGTTCCTGAACCAGAGAGTCCCTCTCTCCTTGTCTCGTTCCTGAACGAGAGAGCCCCTCTCTCCCTGTCTCGTTCCTGAACTAGAGATCCCCTCCCTCCTTGTCTCGTTCCTGAATGAGAGAGCCCCTCTCTCCTTGTATCGTTCCTGAACGAGAGAGCCCCTCTCTCCTTGTCTCGTTCCTGAATGAGAGAGCCCCTCTCTCCCTGTCTCGTTCCTGAACCAGAGAGCCACTCTCTCCTTGTATCGTTCCTGAATGAGAGAGCCCCTCTCTCCCTGTCTCGTTCCTGAACCAGAGAGCCACTCTTTCCTTGTCTCGTTCCTGAATGAGAGAGCCCCTCTCTCCTTGTCTCGTTCCTGAATCAGAGACTCCCTCTCTCCTTGTCTCGTTGCTGAACCAGAGAGACCTTCTCTCCTTGTCTCGCTCCTGAACGAGAGAGCCCCTCTCTCCTTGTCTCGTTCCTGAATGAGAGACTCTCTCTCCCTGTCTCGTTCTTGAACGAGAGATCCCCTCTCTCCTTGTCTCGTTCCTGAACCAGAGAGCCCCTCTCTCCTTGTCTCGCTCCTGAATGAGAGAGTCCCTCTATCCTTGTCTCGTTCCTGAACCAGAGAGCCCTTCTCTCCTTGTCTCGCTCCCGAAACGAGAGAGCCCCTCTCTCCTTGTCTCGTTCCTGAATGAGAGAGCCCCACTCTCCTTGTCTCGTTCCTGAACGAGAGAGCCCCTCTCTCCTTGTCTCATTCCTGAATGAGAGAGCCCCTCTCTATCTGTCTCGTTCCTGAATGAGAGAGCCCCTCTCTCCTTGTCTCGTTCCTGAACGAGAGAGACCCTCTCTCCTTGTCTCTCTACTGAATGAGAGCCCCTCTCTCCCTGTCTCGTTCTTGAACGAGAGATCCCCTCTGTCCTTGTCTCGTTCCTGAACGAGAGAGCCCCCTCTCCTTGTCTCGTTCCTGAACGAGTGAGCCCCTCTCTCCTTGTCTCGTTCCTGAACCATAGAGTCCCTCTCTCCTTGTCTCGTTCCTGAACCAGTGAGCCCCTCTCTCCTTGTCTCGCTCCTGAATGAGAGAGTCCCTCTCTCCTTGTCTCGTTCCTGAACCAGAGAGTCCTTCTCTGCTTGTCTCGCTCCTGAACGAGGGAGCCCCTCTCTCCTTGTCTCATTCCTGAATGAGAGAGCCACTCTCTCTTTGTCTCGTTCCTGAACGAGAGATCTCCTCTCTCCTTGTCTCGTTCCTGAATGAGAGCCCCTCTCTCCTTGTCTCGCTCCTGAACCAGAGAGCGCCTCTCTCCTTGTCTCGCTCCTGAATGAGAGAGCCCCTCTCTCCTTGTCTCTTTCCTGAATGAGAGAGCCCCTCTCTCCCTGTCTCGTTCCTGAATGAGAGAGCCCCTCTCTCCTTGTCTCGTTCCTGAATGAGAGAGCCCCTCTCTCCTTGTCTCGTTCCTGAACCAGAGAGTCCCTCTCTCCTTGTCTCCTTCCTCAACCAGAGAGCCCCTCTCTCCTTGACTCGCTCCTGAACGAGAGAGCCCCTGTCTCCTTGTCTCGCTCCTGAATGAGAGAGCCCCTCTCTACTTGTATCGTTCCTGAATGATAGAGCCCCTCTCTCCTTGTCTCGCTCCTGAATTAGAGAGCCCCTCTCTCCTTGTCTCATTCCTGAATGAGACAGCCCCTCTCTATCTGTCTCGTTCCTGAATGAGAGAGCCCCTCTCTCCTTGTCTCGTTCCTGAACGAGAGAGCCCCTCTCTCCTTGTCTCGCTCCTGAATGAGAGCCCCTCTCTCCCTGTCTCTCTCCTGAACCAGAGAGCCCCTCTCTCCTTGTCTCGTTCCTGAATAAGAGAGGCCCTCTCTCCTTGTCTCGTTCCTGAACCAGAGAGCCCCTCTCTCCTTGTCTCTCTCCTGAACCAGAGAGCCCCTCTCTCCTTGTCTCGTTCCTGAATAAGAGAGCCCCTCTCTCCTTGTCTCGTTCCTGAACGAGAGAGCCCCTCTCTCCTTGTCTCGTTCCTGAAGGAGAGAGCCCCTCTCTCCTTGTCTCGTTCCTGAACGAGAGATCTCCTCTCTCCTTGTCTCGTTCCTGAATGAGAGCCCCTCGCTCCTTGTATCGTTCCTGAACGAGTGAGCCCCTCTCTCCTTGTCTCGCTCCTGAACCAGAGAGCCCCTCTCTCCTTGTCTCATTCCTGAATGAGAGAGCCCCTCTCTCCTTGGCTCGTTCCTGAATCAGAGAGCCCCTCTCTCCTTGTCTCGTTCCTGAATGAGAGAGCCCCTCTCTCCTTGTCTCGTTCCTGAACCAGAGAGCCCCTCTCTCCTTGTCTCATTCCTGAATGAGAGAGCCCCTCTCTCCTTGTCTCGTTCCTGAATGAGAGAGCCCCTCTCTCCCTGTCTCGTTCCTGAACCAGAGAGCCCCTCTCTCCTTGACTCGTTCCTGAATGAGAGAGCCCCTCTCTCCTTGTCTCGTTCCTGAATGAGAGAGCCCCTCTCTCCTTGTCTCGTTCCTGAACGAGAGAGCCCCTCACTCCTTGTCTCGATCCTGAATGAGAGAGCCCCTCTCTCCTTGTCTCGTTCCTGAATGAGAGAGCCCCTCTCTCCTTGTCTCGTTCCTGAATGAGAGAGCCCCTCTCTCCTTGTCTCGTTCCTGAACCAGAGAGCCCCTCCCTCCTGGTCGCGTTCCTGAATGAGAGAGCCCCTCTCTACTTGTCTCGTTCCTGAACCAGAGAGCCCCTCTCTACTTGTCTCGCTATTGAACCAGAGAGCCCCTCTCTCCTTGTCTCACTCCAGAATGAGCGAGCCCCTGTTTACTTGTCTCGTTCCTGAACGAGAGAGCCCCTCTCTCCTTGTCTCGTTCCTGAACGAGAGAGCCCCTCTCTCCTTGTCCCGTTGCTGAACCAGAGAGTCCCTCTCTCCTTGTCTCGTTCCTGAACCAGAGAGCCCCTCTCTCCTTGTCTCGCTCCTGAATGAGAGAGTCCCTCTCTCCTTGTCTCGTTCCTGAACCAGAGAGCCCTTCTCTCCTTGACTCGCTCCTGAACGAGGGAGCCCCTCTCTCCTTGTCTCGTTCCTGAGTGAGAGAGCCCCGATCTCCTTGTCTCGTTCCTGAACGAGAGAGCCCCTCTCTCCTTGTCTCATTCCTGAATGAGAGAGCCCCTCTCTCCCTGTCTCGTTCCTGAATGAGAGATCCCCTCTCTCCTTGTCTCGTTCCTGAATGAGAGAGCCCCTCTCTCCTTCTATCGTTCCTGAACGAGAGAGCCCCTCTCTCCTTGTCTCGTTCCTGAATGAGAGAGCCCCTCTCTCCCTGTCTCGTTCCTGAACCAGAGAGCCACTCTCTCCTTGTATCGTTCCTGAATGAGAGAGCCCCTCTCTCCCTGTCTCGTTCCTGAACCAGAGAGCCACTCTTTCCTTGTCTCGTTCCTGAATGAGAGAGCCCCTCTCTCCTTGTCTCGTTCCTGAATCAGAGACTCCCTCTCTCCTTGTCTCGTTGCTGAACCAGAGAGACCTTCTCTCCTTGTCTCGCTCCTGAACGAGAGAGCCCCTCTCTCCTTGTCTCGTTCCTGAATGAGAGACTCTCTCTCCCTGTCTCGTTCTTGAACGAGAGATCCCCTCTCTCCTTGTCTCGTTCCTGAACCAGAGAGCCCCTCTCTCCTTGTCTCGCTCCTGAATGAGAGAGTCCCTCTATCCTTGTCTCGTTCCTGAACCAGAGAGCCCTTCTCTCCTTGTCTCGCTCCTGAACGAGAGAGCCCCTCTCTCCTTGTCTCGTTCCTGAATGAGAGAGCCCCACTCTCCTTGTCTCGTTCCTGAACGAGAGAGCCCCTCTCTCCTTGTCTCATTCCTGAATGAGAGAGCCCCTCTCTATCTGTCTCGTTCCTGAATGAGAGAGCCCCTCTCTCCTTGTCTCGTTCCTGAACGAGAGAGACCCTCTCTCCTTGTCTCTCTACTGAATGAGAGCCCCTCTCTCCCTGTCTCGTTCTTGAACGAGAGATCCCCTCTGTCCTTGTCTCGTTCCTGAACGAGAGAGCCCCTCTCTCCTTGTCTCGTTCCTGAATGAGTGAGCCCCTCTCTCCTTGTCTCGTTCCTGAACCAGAGAGTCCCTCTCTCCTTGTCTCGTTCCTGAACCAGTGAGCCCCTCTCTCCTTGTCTCGCTCCTGAATGAGAGAGTCCCTCTCTCCTTGTCTCGTTCCTGAACCAGAGAGTCCTTCTCTGCTTGTCTCGCTCCTGAACGAGGGAGCCCCTCTCTCCTTGTCTCATTCCTGAACGAGAGAGACCCTCTCTCCTTGTCCCGTTCCTGAACCAGAGAGTCCCTCTCTCCTTGTCTCGTTCCTGAACGAGAGAGCCCCTCTCTCCCTGTCTCGTTCCTGAACTAGAGATCCCCTCTCTCCTTGTCTCGTTCCTGAATGAGAGAGCCCCTCTCTCCTTGTATCGTTCCTGAACGAGAGAGCCCCTCTCTCCTTGTCTCGTTCCTGAATGAGAGAGCCCCTCTCTCCCTGTCTCGTTCCTGAACCAGAGAGCCACTCTCTCCTTGTATCGTTCCTGAATGAGAGAGCCCCTCTCTCCCTGTCTCGTTCCTGAACCAGAGAGCCACTCTTTCCTTGTCTCGTTCCTGAATGAGAGAGCCCCTCTCTCCTTGTCTCGTTCCTGAATCAGAGACTCCCTCTCTCCTTGTCTCGTTGCTGAACCAGAGAGACCTTCTCTCCTTGTCTCGCTCCTGAACGTGAGAGCCCCTCTCTCCTTGTCTCGTTCCTGAATGAGAGACTCTCTCTCCCTGTCTCGTTCTTGAACGAGAGATCCCCTCTCTCCTTGTCTCGTTCCTGAACCAGAGAGCCCCTCTCTCCTTGTCTCGCTCCTGAATGAGAGAGTCCCTCTATCCTTGTCTCGTTCCTGAACCAGAGAGCCCTTCTCTCCTTGTCTCGCTCCCGAAACGAGAGAGCCCCTCTCTCCTTGTCTCGTTCCTGAATGAGAGAGCCCCACTCTCCTTGTCTCGTTCCTGAACGAGAGAGCCCCTCTCTCCTTGTCTCATTCCTGAATGAGAGAGCCCCTCTCTATCTGTCTCGTTCCTGAATGAGAGAGCCCCTCTCTCCTTGTCTCGTTCCTGAACGAGAGAGACCCTCTCTCCTTGTCTCTCTACTGAATGAGAGCCCCTCTCTCCCTGTCTCGTTCTTGAACGAGAGATCCCCTCTGTCCTTGTCTCGTTCCTGAACGAGAGAGCCCCTCTCTCCTTGTCTCGTTCCTGAACGAGTGAGCCCCTCTCTCCTTGTCTCGTTCCTGAACCATAGAGTCCCTCTCTCCTTGTCTCGTACCTGAACCAGTGAGCCCCTCTCTCCTTGTCTCGCTCCTGAATGAGAGAGTCCCTCTCTCCTTGTCTCGTTCCTGAACCAGAGAGTCCTTCTCTGCTTGTCTCGCTCCTGAACGAGGGAGCCCCTCTCTCCTTGTCTCATTCCTGAATGAGAGAGCCACTCTCTCTTTGTCTCGTTCCTGAACGAGAGATCTCCTCTCTCCTTGTCTCGTTCCTGAATGAGAGCCGCTCTCTCCTTGTCTCGCTCCTGAACCAGAGAGCGCCTCTCTCCTTGTCTCGCTCCTGAATGAGAGAGCCCCTCTCTCCTTGTCTCTTTCCTGAATGAGAGAGCCCCTCTCTCCCTGTCTCGTTCCTGAATGAGAGAGCCCCTCTCTCCTTGTCTCGTTCCTGAATGAGAGAGCCCCTCTCTCCTTGTCTCGTTCCTGAACCAGAGAGTCCCTCTCTCCTTGTCTCCTTCCTCAACCAGAGAGCCCCTCTCTCCTTGACTCGCTCCTGAACGAGAGAGCCCCTGTCTCCTTGTCTCGCTCCTGAATGAGAGAGCCCCTCTCTACTTGTATCGTTCCTGAATGATAGAGCCCCTCTCTCCTTGTCTCGCTCCTGAATTAGAGAGCCCCTCTCTCCTTGTCTCATTCCTGAATGAGACAGCCCCTCTCTATCTGTCTCGTTCCTGAATGAGAGAGCCCCTCTCTCCTTGTCTCGTTCCTGAACGAGAGAGCCCCTCTCTCCTTGTCTCGCTCCTGAATGAGAGCCCCTCTCTCCCTGTCTCTCTCCTGAACCAGAGAGCCCCTCTCTCCTTGTCTCGTTCCTGAATAAGAGAGGCCCTCTCTCCTTGTCTCGTTCCTGAACCAGAGAGCCCCTCTCTCCTTGTCTCTCTCCTGAACCAGAGAGCCCCTCTCTCCTTGTCTCGTTCCTGAATAAGAGAGCCCCTCTCTCCTTGTCTCGTTCCTGAACGAGAGAGCCCCTCTCTCCTTGTCTCGTTCCTGAAGGAGAGAGCCCCTCTCTCCTTGTCTCGTTCCTGAACGAGAGATCTCCTCTCTCCTTGTCTCGTTCCTGAATGAGAGCCCCTCGCTCCTTGTATCGTTCCTGAACGAGTGAGCCCCTCTCTCCTTGTCTCGCTCCTGAACCAGAGAGCCCCTCTCTCCTTGTCTCATTCCAGAAATGAGAGAGCCCCTCTCTCCTTGGCTCGTTCCTGAATCAGAGAGCCCCTCTCTCCTTGTCTCGTTCCTGAATGAGAGAGCCCCTCTCTCCTTGTCTCGTTCCTGAACCAGAGAGCCCCTCTCTCCTTGTCTCATTCCTGAATGAGAGAGCCCCTCTCTCCTTGTCTCGTTCCTGAATGAGAGAGCCCCTCTCTCCCTGTCTCGTTCCTGAACCAGAGAGCCCCTCTCTCCTTGACTCGTTCCTGAATGAGAGAGCCCCTCTCTCCTTGTCTCGTTCCTGAATGAGAGAGCCCCTCTCTCCTTGTCTCGTTCCTGAACGAGGGAAGAGCCCCTCACTCCTTGTCTCGATCCTGAATGAGAGAGCCCCTCTCTCCTTGTCTCGTTCCTGAATGAGAGAGCCCCTCTCTCCTTGTCTCGTTCCTGAATGAGAGAGCCCCTCTCTCCTTGTCTCGTTCCTGAACCAGAGAGCCCCTCCCTCCTGGTCGCGTTCCTGAATGAGAGAGCCCCTCTCTACTTGTCTCGTTCCTGAACCAGAGAGCCCCTCTCTACTTGTCTCGCTATTGAACCAGAGAGCCCTCTCTCCTTGTCTCACTCCAGAATGAGCGAGCCCCTGTTTACTTGTCTCGTTCCTGAACGAGAGAGCCCCTCTCTCCTTGTCTCGTTCCTGAACGAGAGAGCCCTCTCTCCTTGTCCCGTTGCTGAACCAGAGAGTCCCTCTCTCCTTGTCTCGTTCCTGAACCAGAGAGCCCCTCTCTCCTTGTCTCGCTCCTGAATGAGAGAGTCCCTCTCTCCTTGTCTCGTTCCTGAACCAGAGAGCCCTTCTCTCCTTGACTCGCTCCTGAACGAGGAGAGCCCCTCTCTCCTTGGTCTCGTTCCTGAGTGAGAGAGCCCCGATCTCCTTGTCTCGTTCCTGAACGAGAGAGCCCCTCTCTCCTTGTCTCATTCCTGAATGAGAGAGCCCCTCTCTCCCTGTCTCGTTCCTGAACAGAGATCCCCTCTCTCCTTGTCTCGTTCCTGAATGAGAGAGCCCCTCTCTCCTCTATCGTTCCTGAACGATGAGAGCCCCTCTCTCCTTGTCTCGTTCCTGAATGAGAGAGCCCCTCTCTCCCTGTCTCGTTCCTGAACCAGAGAGCCACTCTCTCCTTGTATCGTTCCTGAATGAGAGAGCCCCTCTCTCCCTGTCTCGTTCCTGAACCAGAGAGCACTCTTTCCTTGTCTCGTTCCTGAATGAGAGAGCCCCTCTCTCCTTGTCTCGTTCCTGAATCAGAGACTCCCTCTCTCCTTGTCTCGTGCTGAACCAGAGAGACCTTCTCTCCTTGTCTCGCTCCTGAACGAGAGAGCCCCTCTCTCCTTGTCTCGTTCCTGAATGAGAGACCTCTCTCTCCCTGTCCTCGTTCTTGAACGAGAGATCCCCTCTCTCCTTGTCTCGTTCCTGAACCAGAGAGCCCCTCTCCTCCTTGTCTCGCTCCTGAATGAGAATGTCCCTCTATCCTTGTCTCGTTCCTGAACCAGAGAGCCCTTCTCTCCTTGTCTCGCTCCTGGAACGAGAGAGCCCCTCTCTCCTTGTCTCGTTCCTGAATGAGAGAGCCCCACTCTCCTTGTCTCGTTCCTGAACGAGAGAGCCCCTCTCTCCTTGTCTCATTCCTGAATGAGAGAGCCCCTCTCTATCTGTCTCGTTCCTGAATGAGAGAGCCCCTCTCTCCTTGTCTCGTTCCTGAACGAGAGAGACCCTCTCTCCTTGTCTCTCTACTGAATGAGAGCCCCTCTCTCCCTGTCTCGTTCTTGAACGAGAGATCCCCTCTGTCCTTGTCTCGTTCCAGAACGAGAGAGCCCCTCCCTCCTTGTCTCGTTCCTGAATTGAGTGAGCCCCTCTCTCCTTGTCTCGTTCCTGAACGAGAGAGTCCCTCTCTCCTTGTCTCGTTCCTGAACCAGTGAGCCCCTCTCTCCTTGTCTCGCTCCTGAATGAGAGAGTCCCTCTCTCCTTGTCTCGTTCCTGAACCAGAGAGTCCTTCTCTGCTTGTCTCGCTCCTGAACGAGGGAGCCCCTCTCTCCTTGTCTCATTCATGAACGAGAGAGCCCCCTCTCCTTGTCCCGTTCCTGAACCAGAGAGTCCCTCTCTCCTTGTCTCGTTCTTGAACGAGAGAGCCCCTCTCTCCCTGTCTCGTTCCTGAACCAGAGGATCCCCTCTCTCCTTGTCTCGGTCCTGAATGAGAGAGCCCCTCTCTCCTTGTCTCGTTCCTGAAACCAGAGAGTCCCTCTCTCCTTGTCTCCTTCCTCAACCAGAGAGCCCCTCTCTCCTTGACTCGCTCCTGAACGAGAGAGCCCCTGTCTCCTTGTCTCGCTCCTGAATGAGAGAGCCCCTCTCTACTTGTATCGTTCCTGAATGATAGAGCCCCTCTCTCCTTGTCTCGCTCCTGAATTAGAGAGCCCCTCTCTCCTTGTCTCATTCCTGAATGAGACAGCCCCTCTCTATCTGTCTCGTTCCTGAATGAGAGAGCCCCCTCTCTCCTTGTCTCGTTCCTGAACGTGAGAGCCCCTCTCTCCTTGTCTCGCTCCTGAATGAGAGCCCCTCTCTCCTGTCTCTCCTCCTGAACCAGAGAGCCCCTCTCTCCTTGTCTCGTTCCTGAATAAGAGAGGCCCTCTCTCCTTGTCTCGTTCCTGAACCAGAGAGCCCCCTCTCCTTGTCTCTCTCCTGAACCAGAGAGCCCTCTCTCCTTGTCTCGTTCCTGAATAAGAGAGCCCCTCTCATCCTTGTCTCGTTCCTGAACGAGAGAGCCCCTCTCTCCTTGTCTCGTTCCTGAAGGAGAGAGCCCCTCTCTCCTTGTCTCGTTCCTTGAACGAGAGATCTCCTCTCTCCTTGTCTCGTTCCTGAATGAGAGCCCCTCGCTCCTTGTATCGTTCCAGAACGAGTGAAGCCCCTTCTCCTTGTCTCGCTCCTGAACCAGAGAGCCCCTCTCTCCTTGTCTCATTCCTGAATGAGAGAGCCCCTCTCTCCTTGGCTCGTTCCTGAACCAGAGAGCCCCTCTCCTTGTCCTCGTTCCTGAATGAGAGAGCCCCTCTCTCCTTGTCTCGTTCCTGAACCAGAGAGCCCCTCTCTCCTTGTCTCATTCCTGAATGAGAGAGCCCCTCTCTCCTTGTCTCGTTCCTGAATGAGAGAGCCCCCTCTCTCCTGTCTCGTTCCTGAACCAGAGAGCCCCTCTCTTCCTTGACTCGTTCCTGAATGAGAGAGCCCCTCTCTCCTTGTCTCGTTCCTGAATGAGAGAGCCCTCTCTCCTTGTCTCGTTCCTGAACGAGAGAGCCCCTCACTCCTTGTCTCGATCCTGAATGAGAGAGCCCCTCTCTCCTTGTCTCGTTCCTGAATGAGAGAGGCCCCCTCTCTCCTTGTCTCGTTCCTGAATGAGAGAGCCCCTCTCTCCTTGTCTCGTTCCTGAACCAGAGAGCCCCTCCCTCCTGGTCGCGTTCCTGAATGAGAGAGCCCCTCTCTACTTGTCTCGTTCCTGAACCAGAGAGCCCCTCTCTACTTGTCTCGCTATTGAACCAGAGAGCCCCTCTCTCCTTGTCTCACTCCAGAATGAGCGAGCCCCTGTTTACTTGTCTCGTTCCTGAACGAGAGAGCCCCTCTCTCCTTGTCTCGTTCCTGAACGAGAGAGCCCCTCTCTCCTTGTCCCGTTGCTGAACCAGAGAGTCACCTCTCTCCTTGTCTCGTTCCTGAACAGAGAGCCCCTCTCATCCTTGTCTCGCTCCTGAATGAGAGAGTCCCTCTCTCCTTGTCTCGTTCCTGAACCAGAGAGCCCTTCTCTCCTTGACTCGCTCCTGAACGAGAGAGCCCCTCTCTCCTTGTCTCGTTCCTGAGTGAGAGAGCCCCGATCTCCTTGTCTCGTTCCTGAACGAGAGAGCCCCTCTCTCCTTCTCATTCCTGAAAGAGAGAGCCCCTCTCTCCCTGTCTCGTTCCTGAACCAGAGATCCCCTCTCTCCTTGTCTCGTTCCTGAATGAGAGATCCCTCTCTCCTTCTATCGTTCCTGAACGAGAGAGCCCCTCTCTCCTTGTCTCGTTCCTGAATGAGAGAGCCCCTCTCTCCCTGTCTCGTTCCTGAACCAGAGAGCCACTCTCTCCTTGTATCGTTCCTGAATGAGAGAGCCCCTCTCTCCCTGTCTCGTTCCTGAACCAGAGAGCCACTCTTTCCTTGTCTCGTTCCTGAATGAGAGAGCCCCTCTCTCCTTGTCTCGTTCCTGAATCAGAGACTCCCTCTCTCCTTGTCTCGTTGCTGAACCAGAGAGACCTTCTCTCCTTGTCTCGCTCCTGAACGAGAGAGCCCCTCTCTCCTTGTCTCGTTCCTGAATGAGAGACTCTCTCTCCCTGTCTCGTTCTTGAACGAGAGATCCCCTCTCTCCTTGTCTCGTTCCTGAACCAGAGAGCCCCTCTCTCCTTGTCTCGCTCCTGAATGAGAGAGTCCCTCTATCCTTGTCTCGTTCCTGAACCAGAGGGCCCTTCTCTCCTTGTCTCGCTCCTGAACGAGAGAGCCCCTCTCTCCTTGTCTCGTTCCTGAATGAGAGAGCCCCACTCTCCTTGTCTCGTTCCTGAACGAGAGAGCCCCTCTCTCCTTGTCTCATTCCTGAATGAGAGAGCCCCTCTCTATCTGTCTCGTTCCTGAATGAGAGAGCCCCTCTCTCCTTGTCTCGTTCCTGAACGAGAGAGACCCTCTCTCCTTGTCTCTCTACTGAATGAGAGCCCCTCTCTCCTGTCTCGTTCTTGAACGTGAGATCCCCTCTGTCCTTGTCTCGTTCCTGAACGAGAGAGCCCCTCTCTCCTTGTCTCGTTCCTGAATGAGTGAGCCCCTCTCTCCTTGTCTCGTTCCTGAACCAGAGAGTCCCTCTCTCCTTGTCTCGTTCCTGAACCAGTGAGCCCCTCTCTCCTTGTCTCGCTCCTGAATGAGAGAGTCCCTCTCTCCTTGTCTCGTTCCTGAACCAGAGAGTCCTTCTCTGCTTGTCTCGCTCCTGAACGAGGGAGCCCCTCTCTCCTTGTCTCATTCCTGAACGAGAGAGCCCCTCTCTCCTTGTCCCGTTCCTGAACCAGAGAGTCCCTCTCTCCTTGTCTCGTTCCTGAACGAGAGAGCCCCTCTCTCCCTGTCTCGTTCCTGAACCAGAGATCCCCTCTCTCCTTGTCTCGTTCCTGAATGAGAGAGCCCCTCTCTCCTTGTATCGTTCCTGAACGAGAGAGCCCCTCTCTCCTTCTCTCGTTCCTGAATGAGAGAGCCCCTCTCTCCCTGTCTCGTTCCTGAACCAGAGAGCCACTCTCTCCTTGTATCGTTCCTGAATGAGAGAGCCCCTCTCTCCCTGTCTCGTTCCTGACCAGAGAGCCACTCTTTCCTTGTCTCGTTCCTGAATGAGAGAGCCCCTCTCTCCTTGTCTCGTTCCTGAATCAGAGACTCCCTCTCTCCTTGTCTCGTTGCTGAACCAGAGAGACCTTCTCTCCTTGTCTCGCTCCTGAACGAGAGAGCCCCTCTCTCCTTGTCCCGTTCCTGAATGAGAGACTCTCTCTCCCTGTCTCGTTCTTGAACGAGAGATCCCCTCTCTCCTTGTCTCGTTCCTGAACCAGAGAGCCCCTCTCTCCTTGTCTCGCTCCTGAATGAGAGAGTCCCTCTATCCTTGTCTCGTTCCTGAACCAGAGAGCCTTCTCTCCTTGTCTCGCTCCCGAAACGAGAGAGCCCCTCTCTCCTTGTCTCGTTCCTGAACGAGAGAGCCCCTCTCTCCTTGTCCCGTTGCTGAACCAGAGAGTCCCTCTCTCCTTGTCTCGTTCCTGAACCAGAGAGCCCCTCTCTCCTTGTCTCGCTCCTGAATGAGAGAGTCCCTCTCTCCTTGTCTCGTTCCTGAACCAGAGAGCCCTTCTCTCCTTGACTCGCTCCTGAACGAGAGAGCCCCTCTCTCCTTGTCTCGTTCCTGAGTGAGAGAGCCCCGATCTCCTTGTCTCGTTTCCTGAACGAGAGAGCCCCTCTCTCCTTCTCATTCCTGAAAGAGAGAGCCCCTCTCTCCCTGTCTCGTTCCTGAACCAGAGATCCCCTCTCTCCTTGTCTCGTTCCTGAATGAGAGATCCCCTCTCTCCTTCTATCGTTCCTGAACGAGAGAGCCCCTCTCTCCTTGTCTCGTTCCTGAATGAGAGAGCCCCTCTCTCCCTGTCTCGTTCCTGAACCAGAGAGCCACTCTCTCCTTGTATCGTTCCTGAATGAGAGAGCCCCTCTCTCCCTGTCTCGTTCCTGAACCAGAGAGCCACTCTTTCCTTGTCTCGTTCCTGAATGAGAGAGCCCCTCTCTCCTTGTCTCGTTCCTGAATCAGAGACTCCCTCTCTCCTTGTCTCGTTGCTGAACCAGAGAGACCTTCTCTCCTTGTCTCGCTCCTGAACGAGAGAGCCCCTCTCTCCTTGTCTCGTTCCTGAATGAGAGACTCTCTCTCCCTGTCTCGTTCTTGAACGAGAGATCCCCTCTCTCCTTGTCTCGTTCCTGAACCAGAGAGCCCCTCTCTCCTTGTCTCGCTCCTGAATGAGAGAGTCCCTCTATCCTTGTCTCGTTCCTGAACCAGAGGGCCCTTCTCTCCTTGTCTCGCTCCTGAACGAGAGAGCCCCTCTCTCCTTGTCTCGTTCCTGAATGAGAGAGCCCCACTCTCCTTGTCTCGTTCCTGAACGAGAGAGCCCCTCTCTCCTTGTCTCATTCCTGAATGAGAGAGCCCCTCTCTATCTGTCTCGTTCCTGAATGAGAGAGCCCCTCTCTCCTTGTCTCGTTCCTGAACGAGAGAGGACCCTCTCTCCTTGTCTCTCTACTGAATGAGAGCCCCTCTCTCCCTGTCTCGTTCTTGAACGAGAGATCCCCTCTGTCCTTGTCTCGTTCCTGAACGAGAGAGCCCCTCTCTCCTTGTCTCGTTCCTGAATGAGTGAGCCCCTCTCTCCTTGTCTCGTTCCTGAACCAGAGAGTCCCTCTCTCCTTGTCTCGTTCCTGAACCAGTGAGCCCCTCTCTCCTTGTCTCGCTCCTGAATGAGAGAGTCCCTCTCTCCTTGTCTCGTTCCTGAACCAGAGAGTCCTTCTCTGCTTGTCTCGCTCCTGAACGAGGGAGCCCCTCTCTCCTTGTCTCATTCCTGAACGAGAGAGCCCCTCTCTCCTTGTCCCGTTCCTGAACCAGAGAGTCCCTCTCTCCTTGTCTCGTTCCTGAACGAGAGAGCCCCTCTCTCCCTGTCTCGTTCCTGAACCAGAGATCCCCTCTCTCCTTGTCTCGTTCCTGAATGAGAGAGCCCCTCTCTCCTTGTATCGTTCCTGAACGAGAGAGCCCCTCTCTCCTTCTCTCGTTCCTGAATGAGAGAGCCCCTCTCTCCCTGTCTCGTTCCTGAACCAGAGAGCCACTCTCTCCTTGTATCGTTCCTGAATGAGAGAGGCCCCTCTCTCCCTGTCTCGTTCCTGAACCAGAGAGCCACTCTTTCCTTGTCTCGTTCCTGAATGAGAGAGCCCCTCTCTCCTTGTCTCGTTCCTGAATCAGAGACTCCCTCTCTCCTTGTCTCGTTGCTGAACCAGAGAGACCTTCTCTCCTTGTCTCGCTCCTGAACGAGAGAGCCCCTCTCTCCTTGTCCCGTTCCTGAATGAGAGACTCTCTCTCCCTGTCTCGTTCTTGAACGAGAGATCCCCTCTCTCCTTGTCTCGTTCTGAACCAGAGAGCCCCTCTCTCCTTGTCTCGCTCCTGAATGAGAGAGTCCCTCTATCCTTGTCTCGTTCCTGAACCAGAGAGCCCTTCTCTCCTTGTCTCGCTCCCGAAACGAGAGAGCCCCTCTCTCCTTGTCTCGTTCCTGAATGAGAGAGCCCCTCTCTATCTGTCTCGTTCCTGAATGAGAGAGCCCCTCTCTCCTTGTCTCGTTCCTGAATGAGAGCCCCTCGCTCCTTGTATCGTTCCAGAACGAGTGAGCCCCTCTCTCCTTGTCTCGCTCCTGAACCAGAGAGCCCCTCTCTCCTTGTCTCATTCCTGAATGAGAGGAGCCCCTCTCTCCTTGGCTCGTTCCTGAACCAGAGAGCCCCTCTCTCCTTGTCTCGTTCCTGAATGAGAGAGCCCCTCTCTCCTTGTCTCGTTCCTGAACCAGAGAGCCCCTCTCTCCTTGTCTCATTCCTGAATGAGAGAGCCCCTCTCTCCTTGTCTCGTTCCTGAATGAGAGAGCCCCTCTCTCCCTGTCTCGTTCCTGAACCAGAGAGCCCCTCTCTCCTTGACTCGTTCCTGAATGAGAGAGCCCCTCTCTCCTTGTCTCGTTCCTGAATGAGAGAGCCCCTCTCTCCTTGTCTCGTTCCTGAACGAGAGAGCCCCTCACTCCTTGTCTCGATCCTGAATGAGAGAGCCCCTCTCTCCTTGTCTCGTTCCTGAATGAGAGAGCCCCTCTCTCCTTGTCTCGTTCCTGAATGAGAGAGCACCTCTCTCCTTGTCTCGTTCCTGAACCAGAGAGCCCCTCCCTCCTGGTCGCGTTCCTGAATGAGAGAGCCCCTCTCTACTTGTCTCGTTCCTGAACCAGAGAGCCCCTCTCTACTTGTCTCGCTATTGAACCAGAGAGCCCCTCTCTCCTTGTCTCACTCCAGAATGAGCGAGCCCCTGTTTACTTGTCTCGTTCCTGAACGAGAGAGCCCCTCTCTCCTTGTCTCGTTCCTGAACGAGAGAGCCCCTCTCTCCTTGTCCCGTTGCTGAACCAGAGAGTCCCTCTCTCCTTGTCTCGTTCCTGAACCAGAGAGCCCCTCTCTCCTTGTCCTCGCTCCTGAATGAGAGAGTCCCTCTCTCCTTGTCTCGTTCCTGAACCAGAGAGCCCTTCTCTCCTTGACTCGCTCCTGAACGAGAGAGCCCCTCTCTCCTTGTCTCGTTCCTGAGTGAGAGAGCCCCGATCTCCTTGTCTCGTTCCTGAACGAGAGAGCCCCTCTCTCCTTCTCATTCCTGAAAGAGAGAGCCCCTCTCTCCCTGTCTCGTTCCTGAACCAGAGATCCCCTCTCTCCTTGTCTCGTTCCTGAATGAGAGATCCCCTCTCTCCTTCTATCGTTCCTGAACGAGAGAGCCCCTCTCTCCTTGTCTCGTTCCTGAATGAGAGAGCCCCTCTCTCCCTGTCTCGTTCCTGAACCAGAGAGCCACTCTCTCCTTGTATCGTTCCTGAATGAGAGAGCCCCTCTCTCCCTGTCTCGTTCCTGAACCAGAGAGCCACTCTTTCCTTGTCTCGTTCCTGAATGAGAGCCCCTCTCTCCTTGTCTCGTTCCTGAATCAGAGACTCCCTCTCTCCTTGTCTCGTTGCTGAACCAGAGAGACCTTCTCTCCTTGTCTCGCTCCTGAACGAGAGAGCCCCTCTCTCCTTGTCTCGTTCCTGAATGAGAGACTCTCTCTCCCTGTCTCGTTCTTGAACGAGAGATCCCCTCTCTCCTTGTCTCGTTCCTGAACCAGAGAGCCCCTCTCCTCCTTGTCTCGCTCCTGAATGAGAGAGTCCCTCTATCCTTGTCTCGTTCCTGAACCAGAGGGCCCTTCTCTCCTTGTCTCGCTCCTGAACGAGAGAGCCCCTCTCTCCTTGTCTCGTTCCTGAATGAGAGAGCCCCACTCTCCTTGTCTCGTTCCTGAACGAGAGAGCCCCTCTCTCCTTGTCTCATTCCTGAATGAGAGAGCCCCTCTCTATCTGTCTCGTTCCTGAATGAGAGAGCCCCTCTCTCCTTGTCTCGTTCCTGAACGAGAGAGACCCTCTCTCCTTGTCTCTCTACTGAATGAGAGCCCCTCTCTCCCTGTCTCGTTCTTGAACGTGAGATCCCCTCTGTCCTTGTCTCGTTCCTGAACGAGAGAGCCCCTCTCTCCTTGTCTCGTTCCTGAATGAGTGAGCCCCTCTCTCCTTGTCTCGTTCCTGAACCAGAGAGTCCCTCTCTCCTTGTCTCGTTCCTGAACCAGTGAGCCCCTCTCTCCTTGTCTCGCTCCTGAATGAGAGAGTCCCTCTCTCCTTGTCTCGTTCCTGAACCAGAGAGTCCTTCTCTGCTTGTCTCGCTCCTGAACGAGGGAGCCCCTCTCTCCTTGTCTCATTCCTGAACGAGAGAGCCCCTCTCTCCTTGTCCCGTTCCTGAACCAGAGAGTCCCTCTCTCCTTGTCTCGTTGCTGAACGAGAGAGCCCCTCTCTCCCTGTCTCGTTCCTGAACCAGAGATCCCCTCTCTCCTTGTCTCGTTCCTGAATGAGAGAGCCCCTCTCTCCTTGTATCGTTCCTGAACGAGAGAGCCCCTCTCTCCTTCTCTCGTTCCTGAATGAGAGAGCCCCTCTCTCCCTGTCTCGTTCCTGGACCAGAGAGCCACTCTCTCCTTGTATCGTTCCTGAATGAGAGAGCCCCTCTCTCCCTGTCTCGTTCCTGAACCAGAGAGCCACTCTTTCCTTGTCTCGTTCCTGAATGAGAGAGCCCCTCTCTCCTTGTCTCGTTCCTGAATTCAGAGACTCCCTCTCTCCTTGTCTCGTTGCTGAACCAGAGAGACCTTCTCTCCTTGTCTCGCTCCTGAACGAGAGAGCCCCCTCTCTCCTTGTCCCGTTCCTGAATGAGAGACTCTCTCTCCCTGTCTCGTTCTTGAACGAGAGATCCCCTCTCTCCTTGTCTCGTTCCTGAACCAGAGAGCCCCTCTCTCCTTGTCTCGCTCCTGAATGAGAGAGTCCCTCTATCCTTGTCTCGTTCCTGAACCAGAGAGCCCTTCTCTCCTTGTCTCGCTCCCGAAACGAGAGAGCCCCTCTCTCCTTGTCTCGTTCCTGAACGAGAGAGCCCCTCTCTCCTTGTCCCGTTGCTGAACCAGAGAGTCCCTCTCTCCTTGTCTCGTTCCTGAACCAGAGAGCCCCTCTCTCCTTGTCTCGCTCCTGAATGAGAGAGTCCCTCTCTCCTTGTCTCGTTCCTGAACCAGAGAGCCCTTCTCTCCTTGACTCGCTCCTGAACGAGAGAGCCCCTCTCTCCTTGTCTCGTTCCTGAGTGAGAGAGCCCCGATCTCCTTGTCTCGTTCCTGAACGAGAGAGCCCCTCTCTCCTTCTCATTCCTGAAAGAGAGAGCCCCTCTCTCCCTGTCTCGTTCCTGAACCAGAGATCCCCTCTCTCCTTGTCTCGTTCCTGAATGAGAGATCCCCTCTCTCCTTCTATCGTTCCTGAACGAGAGAGCCCCTCTCTCCTTGTCTCGTTCCTGAATGAGAGAGCCCCTCTCTCCCTGTCCTCGTTCCTGAACCAGAGAGCCACTCTCTCCTTGTATCGTTCCTGAATGAGAGAGCCCCTCTCTCCCTGTCTCGTTCCTGAACCAGAGAGCCACTCTTTCCTTGTCTCGTTCCTGAATGAGAGAGCCCCTCTCTCCTTGTCTCGTTCCTGAATCAGAGACTCCCTCTCTCCTTGTCTCGTTGCTGAACCAGAGAGACCTTCTCTCCTTGTCTCGCTCCTGAACGAGAGAGCCCCTCTCTCCTTGTCTCGTTCCTGAATGAGAGACTCTCTCTCCCTGTCTCGTTCTTGAACGAGAGATCCCCTCTCTCCTTGTCTCGTTCCTGAACCAGAGAGCCCCTCTCTCCTTGTCTCGCTCCTGAATGAGAGAGTCCCTCTATCCTTGTCTCGTTCCTGAACCAGAGGGCCCTTCTCTCCTTGTCTCGCTCCTGAACGAGAGAGCCCCTCTCTCCTTGTCTCGTTCCTGAATGAGAGAGCCCCACTCTCCTTGTCTCGTTCCTGAACGAGAGAGCCCCTCTCTCCTTGTCTCATTCCTGAATGAGAGAGCCCCTCTCTATCTGTCTCGTTCCTGAATGAGAGAGCCCCTCTCTCCTTGTCTCGTTCCTGAACGAGAGAGACCCTCTCTCCTTGTCTCTCTACTGAATGAGAGCCCCTCTCTCCCTGTCTCGTTCTTGAACGAGAGATCCCCTCTGTCCTTGTCTCGTTCCTGAACGAGAGAGCCCCTCTCTCCTTGTCTCGTTCCTGAATGAGTGAGCCCCTCTCTCCTTGTCTCGTTCCTGAACCAGAGAGTCCCTCTCTCCTTGTCTCGTTCCTGAACCAGTGAGCCCCTCTCTCCTTGTCTCGCTCCTGAATGAGAGAGTCCCTCTCTCCTTGTCTCGTTCCTGAACCAGAGAGTCCTTCTCTGCTTGTCTCGCTCCTGAACGAGGGAGCCCCTCTCTCCTTGTCTCATTCCTGAACGAGAGAGCCCCTCTCTCCTTGTCCCGTTCCTGAACCAGAGAGTCCCTCTCTCCTTGTCTCGTTCCTGAACGAGAGAGCCCCTCTCTCCCTGTCTCGTTCCTGAACCAGAGATCCCCTCTCTCCTTGTCTCGTTCCTGAATGAGAGAGCCCCTCCTCTCCTTGTATCGTTCCTGAACGAGAGAGCCCCTCTCTCCTTCTCTCGTTCCTGAATGAGAGAGCCCCTCTCTCCCTGTCTCGTTCCTGAACCAGAGAGCCACTCTCTCCTTGTATCGTTCCTGAATGAGAGAGCCCCTCTCTCCCTGTCTCGTTCCTGAACCAGAGAGCCACTCTTTCCTTGTCTCGTTCCTGAATGAGAGAGCCCCTCTCTCCTTGTCTCGTTCCTGAATCAGAGACTCCCTCTCTCCTTGTCTCGTTGCTGAACCAGAGAGACCTTCTCTCCTTGTCTCGCTCCTGAACGAGAGAGCCCCTCTCTCCTTGTCCCGTTCCTGAATGAGAGACTCTCTCTCCCTGTCTCGTTCTTGAACGAGAGATCCCCTCTCTCCTTGTCTCGTTCCTGAACCAGAGAGCCCCTCTCTCCTTGTCTCGCTCCTGAATGAGAGAGTCCCTCTATCCTTGTCTCGTTCCTGAACCAGAGAGCCCTTCTCTCCTTGTCTCGCTCCCGAAACGAGAGAGCCCCTCTCTCCTTGTCTCGTTCCTGAATGAGAGAGCCCCTCTCTATCTGTCTCGTTCCTGAATGAGAGAGCCCCTCTCTCCTTGTCTCGTTCCTGAACGAGAGAGACCCTCTCTCCTTGTCTCTCTACTGAATGAGAGCCCCTCTCTCCCTGTCTCGTTCTTGAACGAGAGATCCCCTCTGTCCTTGTCTCGTTCCTGAACGAGAGAGCCCCCTCTCTCCTTGTCTCGTTCCTGAACGAGTGAGCCCCTCTCTCCTTGTCTCGTTCCTGAACCAGAGAGTCCCTCTCTCCTTGTCTCGTTCCTGAACCAGTGAGCCCTCTCTCCTTGTCTCGCTCCTGAATGAGAGAGTCCCTCTCTCCTTGTCTCGTTCCTGAACCAGAGAGTCCTTCTCTGCTTGTCTCGCTCCTGAACGAGGGAGCCCCTCTCTCCTTGTCTCATTCCTGAATGAGAGAGCCACTCTCTCCTTGTCTCGTTTCCTGAACGAGAGATCTCCTCTCTCCTTGTCTCGTTCCTGAATGAGAGCCCCTCTCTCCTTGTCTCGCTCCTGAACCAGAGAGCGCCTCTCTCCTTGTCTCGCTCCTGAATGAGAGAGCCCCTCTCTCCTTGTCTCTTTCCTGAATGAGAGAGCCCCTCTCTCCCTGTCTCGTTCCTGAATGAGAGAGCCCCCTCTCTCCTTGTCTCGTTCCTGAATGAGAGAGCCCCTCTCTCCTTGTCTCGTTCCTGAACCAGAGAGTCCCTCTCTCCTTGTCTCCTTCCTCAACCAGAGAGCCCCTCTCTCCTTGACTCGCTCCTGAACGAGAGAGCCCCTGTCTCCTTGTCTCGCTCCTGAATGAGAGAGCCCCTCTCTACTTGTATCGTTCCTGAATGATAGAGCCCCTCTCTCCTTGTCTCGCTCCTGAATTAGAGAGCCCCTCTCTCCTTGTCTCATTCCTGAATGAGACAGCCCCTCTCTATCTGTCTCGTTCCTGAATGAGAGAGCCCCTCTCTCCTTGTCTCGTTCCTGAACGAGAGAGCCCCTCTCTCCTTGTCTCGCTCCTGAATGAGAGCCCCTCTCTCCCTGTCTCTCTCCTGAACCAGAGAGCCCCTCTCTCCTTGTCTCGTTCCTGAATAAGAGAGGCCCCTCTCTCCTTGTCTCGTTCCTGAACCAGAGAGCCCCTCTCTCCTTGTCTCTCTCCTGAACCAGAGAGCCCCTCTCTCCTTGGCTCGTTCCTGAACCAGAGAGCCCCTCTCTCCTTGTCTCGTTCCTGAATGAGAGAGCCCCTCTCTCCTTGTCTCGTTCCTGAACCAGAGAGCCCCTCTCTCCTTGTCTCATTCCTGAATGAGAGAGCCCCTCTCTCCTTGTCTCGTTCCTGAACCAGAGAGTCCCTCTCTCCTTGTCTCGTTCCTGAACCAGAGAGCCCCTCTCTCCTTGTCTCGCTCCTGAATGAGAGATCCCCTCTCTCCTTGTCACGCTCCTGAATGAGAGAGCCCCTCTCTCCTTGTCTCGTTCCTGAATGAGAGAGCCCCTCTCTCCTTGTCTCGCTCCTGAATGAGAGTGCCCCTCTCTCCTTGTCTTGTTCCTGAATGAGAGAGCCCCTCTCTCCTTGTCTTGCTCCTGAATGAGAGAGCCCCTCTCTCCTTGGCTCGTTCCTGAACAAGAGAGCCCCTCTCTCCTTGTCTCGTTCCTGAATGAGAGAGCCCCTCTCTCCTTGTCTCGTTCCTGAACCAGAGAGCCCCTCTCTCCTTGTCTCGTTCCTGAATGAGAGAGCCCCTCTCTCCTTGTCTCGTTCCTGAATGAGAGAGCCCCTCTCTCCTTGTCTCGTTCCTCGAATGAGAGAGCCCCTCTCTCCTTGTCTCGCTCCTGAACCAGAGAGCCCCTCTCTCCTTGTCTCGCTCCTGAATGAGAGAGCCCCTCTCTCCTTGTCTCATTACTGAATGAGAGAGCCCCTATCTCCCTGTCTCGTTCCTGAATGAGAGAGCCCCCTCTCTCCTTGTCTCGTTCCTGAATGAGAGAGCCCCTCTCTCTTGTCTCGCTCCTGAATGAGAGAGCCCCTCTCTCCTTGTCTCGTTCCTGAACGAGAGAGCCCCTCTCTCCTTGTCTCGTTCCTGAATGAGAGAGCCGCTCTCTCCTTGTCTCGCTCCTGAATGAGAGAGCCCCTCTCTCCTTGTCTCGTTCCTGAACGAGAGAGCCCCCTCTCTCCTTGTCTTGTTCCTGAACGAGAG